>NC_054566.1:6195920-6200920 GCF_017654505.1 Polyodon spathula | reverse complement strand
TATCTGTACCCGTTATACCAGCCCCCTTCATAACACCACCCTCGCATAAAAACAGGGCTATCTGTACCTGTTATACCAGCCCCCTTCATAACACCACCCTCGCATAAAAACAGGGCGATCTGTACCCGTTATACCAGCCCCCTTCATAACACCACCCTCGCATAAAAACAGGGCTATCTGTACCTGTTATACCAGCCCCCTTCATAACACCACCCTCGCATAAAAACAGGGCTATCTGTACCCGTTATACCAGCCCCCTTCATAACACCACCCTCGCATAAAAACAGGGCTATCTGTACCTGTTATACCAGCCCCCTTCATAACACCACCCTCGCATAAAAACAGGGCTATCTGTACCCGTTATACCAGCCCCCTTCATAACACCACCCTCGCATAAAAACAGGGCTATCTGTACCCGTTATACCAGCCCCCTTCATAACACCACCCTCGCATAAAAACAGGGCTATCTGTACCCGTTATACCAGCCCCCTTCATAACACCACCCTCGCATAAAAACAGGGCGATCTGTACCCGTTATACCAGCCCCCTTCATAACACCACCCTCGCATAAAAACAGGGCTATCTGTACCCATTATACCAGCCCCCTTCATAACACCACCCTCGCATAAAAACAGGGCTATCTGTACCCGTTATACCAGCCCCCTTCATAACACCACCCTCACATAAAAACAGGGCTATCTGTACCTGTTATACCAGCCCCCTTCATAACACCACCCTCACATAAAAACAGGGCTATCTGTACCCGTTATACCAGCCCCCTTCATAACACCACCCTCGCATAAAAACAGGGCTATCTGTACCCGTTATACCAGCCCCCTTCATAACACCACCCTCGCATAAAAACAGGGCTATCTGTACCCGTTATACCAGCCCCCTTCATAACACCACCCTCGCATAAAAACAGGGCTATCTGTACCCGTTATACCAGCCCCCTTCATAACACCACCCTCGCATAAAAACAGGGCTATCTGTACCCGTTATACCAGCCCCCTTCATAACACCACCCTCGCATAAAAACAGGGCTATCTGTACCTGTTATACCAGCCCCCTTCATAACACCACCCTCGCATAAAAACAGGGCTATCTGTACCTGTTATACCAGCCCCCTTCATAACACCACCCTCGCATAAAAACAGGGCTATCTGTACCTGTTATACCAGCCCCCTTCATAACACCACCCTCGCATAAAAACAGGGCTATCTGTACCTGTTATACCAGCCCCCTTCATAACACCGCCCTCGCATAAAAACAGGGCTATCTGTACCTGTTATACCAGCCCCCTTCATAACACCACCCTCGCATAAAAACAGGGCTATCTGTACCCGTTATACCAGCCCCCTTCATAACACCACCCTCGCATAAAAACAGGGCGATCTGTACCCGTTATACCAGCCCCCTTCATAACACCACCCTCGCATAAAAACAGGGCTATCTGTACCTGTTATACCAGCCCCCTTCATAACACCACCCTCGCATAAAAACAGGGCTATCTGTACCCGTTATACCAGCCCCCTTCATAACACCACCCTCGCATAAAAACAGGGCTATCTGTACCTGTTATACCAGCCCCCTTCATAACACCACCCTCGCATAAAAACAGGGCTATCTGTACCCGTTATACCAGCCCCCTTCATAACACCACCCTCGCATAAAAACAGGGCTATCTGTACCCGTTATACCAGCCCCCTTCATAACACCACCCTCGCATAAAAACAGGGCTATCTGTACCCGTTATACCAGCCCCCTTCATAACACCACCCTCGCATAAAAACAGGGCGATCTGTACCCGTTATACCAGCCCCCTTCATAACACCACCCTCGCATAAAAACAGGGCTATCTGTACCCGTTATACCAGCCCCCTTCATAACACCACCCTCGCATAAAAACAGGGCTATCTGTACCCGTTATACCAGCCCCCTTCATAACACCACCCTCGCATAAAAACAGGGCTATCTGTACCCGTTATACCAGCCCCCTTCATAACACCACCCTCGCATAAAAACAGGGCTATCTGTACCCGTTATACCAGCCCCCTTCATAACACCACCCTCGCATAAAAACAGGGCTATCTGTACCCGTTATACCAGCCCCCTTCATAACACCACCCTCGCATAAAAACAGGGCTATCTGTACCCGTTATACCAGCCCCCTTCATAACACCACCCTCGCATAAAAACAGGGCTATCTGTACCCGTTATACCAGCCCCCTTCATAACACCACCCTCGCATAAAAACAGGGCGATCTGTACCCGTTATACCAGCCCCCTTCATAACACCACCCTCGCATAAAAACAGGGCTATCTGTACCTGTTATACCAGCCCCCTTCATAACACCACCCTCGCATAAAAACAGGGCTATCTGTACCCGTTATACCAGCCCCCTTCATAACACCACCCTCGCATAAAAACAGGGCTATCTGTACCTGTTATACCAGCCCCCTTCATAACACCACCCTCGCATAAAAACAGGGCTATCTGTACCTGTTATACCAGCCCCCTTCATAACACCACCCTCGCATAAAAACAGGGCGATCTGTACCCGTTATACCAGCCCCCTTCATAACACCACCCTCGCATAAAAACAGGGCTATCTGTACCCGTTATACCAGCCCCCTTCATAACACCACCCTCGCATAAAAACAGGGCTATCTGTACCTGTTATACCAGCCCCCTTCATAACACCACCCTCGCATAAAAACAGGGCTATCTGTACCCGTTATACCAGCCCCCTTCATAACACCACCCTCGCATAAAAACAGGGCTATCTGTACCCGTTATACCAGCCCCCTTCATAACACCACCCTCGCATAAAAACAGGGCTATCTGTACCCGTTATACCAGCCCCCTTCATAACACCACCCTCGCATAAAAACAGGGCTATCTGTACCCGTTATACCAGCCCCCTTCATAACACCACCCTCGCATAAAAACAGGGCTATCTGTACCCGTTATACCAGCCCCCTTCATAACACCACCCTCGCATAAAAACAGGGCTATCTGTACCCGTTATACCAGCCCCCTTCATAACACCACCCTCGCATAAAAACAGGGCTATCTGTACCCGTTATACCAGCCCCCTTCATAACACCACCCTCGCATAAAAACAGGGCTATCTGTACCCGTTATACCAGCCCCCTTCATAACACCACCCTCGCATAAAAACAGGGCTATCTGTACCCGTTATACCAGCCCCCTTCATAACACCACCCTCGCATAAAAACAGGGCTATCTGTACCCGTTATACCAGCCCCCTTCATAACACCACCCTCGCATAAAAACAGGGCTATCTGTACCTGTTATACCAGCCCCCTTCATAACACCACCCTCGCATAAAAACAGGGCTATCTGTACCTGTTATACCAGCCCCCTTCATAACACCACCCTCGCATAAAAACAGGGCTATCTGTACCTGTTATACCAGCCGCCTTCATAACACCACCCTCGCATAAAAACAGGGCTATCTGTACCCGTTATACCAGCCCCCTTCATAACACCACCCTCGCATAAAAACAGGGCTATCTGTACCCGTTATACCAGCCCCCTTCATAACACCACCCCCGCATAAAAACAGGGCTATCTGTACCCGTTATACCAGCCCCCTTCATAACACCACCCTCGCATAAAAACAGGGCTATCTGTACCCATTATACCAGCCCCCTTCATAACACCACCCCCGCATAAAAACAGGGCTATCTGTACCCATTATACCAGCCCCCTTCATAACACCACCCCCGCATAAAAACAGGGCTATCTGTACCTGTTATACCAGCCCCCTTCATAACACCACCCTCACATAAAAACAGGGCTATCTGTACCTGTTATACCAGCCCCCTTCATAACACCACCCTCACATAAAAACAGGGCGATCTGTACCCGTTATACCAGCCCCCTTCATAACACCACCCTCGCATAAAAACAGGGCTATCTGTACCTGTTACATCACCACCCACCAACTTCCCAAGCCAAGGAAACGTAAATATAAGCATTGTAGCTTCCCTCATTGTAGCGCCAGCGAAATAAGCAAAATAATCAGGCCAATTAAAACAAAGCTATGCAGTTAACCTTTGACTCGCCTTCCTACTTCGTTGTTAACTGAACATTCACACCAATGACATTAACACTCCCGAAGCAAAACACAAAGCACAACATGGGAGTCGACCCCACACTGAACATGAGAGGAACAGAAACACACCTGCATGTGTGCATCTGACAATAAGAAAGCAAGACAGCAAGACACTGCACATGTGTTCAGAACTAGAGAGGCATATCCTGTTAATCGAAGGACCATCAGAGACATTGTAATGAATAAACACAACTGTCTTACTCTGATGGAACGGCTCGATTTGTTTAACCTGAAGAAGGCTCGACTCAGTCTAAAATGAGTGACTTTTATAAACCCCAGTCTAAAATAAAAGTACGGTAAGAGGTGTGCTTGTTTACGTGCAAGTCCTGCACAAATGAAGGCTGACTGAAACCAAAGCATCCGTTTTGTAAACAGCTGGATAGTTTATTTTAAATTTTTATTTTGTTTAAAAAAAAGTGTTTGCCTGTACATATTCAACATGTTTTTTTTTTTTTTTTTTTAACTGTTTAAAAAGAGCGCTGTTGAGTTTAAATTGCTTTGTGAAATAAATAGCTGGCATCGTTCAATGGGGGGCGCTATTGAGCAGGCCTACAGTCGTGCCACAAACAGTGAAGTTCAAACGACCAGGAAAGTTTATTAAAAAGATACAAAAACAATAATAATCGTACGTTTTTTTTTTTTTGTTGTTTTTTTTATTGTAATTGTTGTTGGGTGATTTGACACTAAATGAGTGTTTTAATTTGTTTTGCTGTTTATTTATTTATTTTTTCAGTATAAACTGTTTGTCAATAGTAACGCCACCCTCGCTTATCGCCTGTTTTTGCCCACGGCCCTTACCAGGAGGTATAAAGAGGGTCGACTGTATTATATTGTGAGCAGGACAGCAATTTACAC
>NC_054566.1:6138420-6190920 GCF_017654505.1 Polyodon spathula | reverse complement strand
ACAGAAGGAGTGTGGAATCGAGGTCTGCCTCAGTGTTTGAAATGATACCAGCAGAATAAAACTAGCAAAGGAAACACAGACACGCTTAATTGAAAGAATAATTCAAATGATTTCAAACTCGTTAAAGGACAGAAAGCCGGTTTCCCACGCGTGTTCAGCTGTCTCACAATGAGATCTGCACAGCATTCACGAGTGGGAAGCGCTCATATTCCCATCATTAGGGTGCAGTTGAGCGCACTCCGCATTCAGTGCAATAATAACGCTTTGCTTCGGTAAATATATTTGATCTCGTTTATAAAAATCCCCGATTGCTAGTCTCTAAAATCCACGAGGTCTCACGAGTAGAAAAACAAAAGAAACCCCGCTGGACAGAAGCAGCCAGCCCGCCAGAGACAATATAACAGAGCCTGCAACTGGGGCTCAAAACACAGCCAGAACAACGCGCCCTTTCCAAATAACCCGACACCGCAGCGGGGGCGCTTTTACACACATTGTACAGCTCGGTACCGACCCGCTCGCCTCCTCTCTGCGCTCCCTCAGGGTCTGAGCGGGTCTGCGGTCCACAGAACCGGGGCACACCAATCCGCAACACACTGCTCAGGGCGCGGTGGCAAGCCGTCTAATATGCACCGCAAACACAGTACCGGGGATCCTGTCATCACAATGGAATAACACTTTGTATTTTTCTTCGTAAACGAGCTGTTTGTTGCTCTATATTTTCCCCAGCGAATACAGTTTGAATTGAGGTACCCCTCCCGTTTCCGAGTTGGTACAGTCCTGTATTCTGCACAGCGGCGCCGATGCAGCGAGTTCCTCGCAGATTATAATCTGGGTTTTCTGCACCGATATTGTGATTTCAAAACCTCTTCAGAAAGAGCGAGGTGTCCAAACACTAACACTACACCCCTGGTAATGTTTTATTGAAGTATATGAGGTTAATTATGTGTTTTGAAGTATATGAGGTTAATTATGTTTTTTGAAGTAAATGAGGTTAATTATGTTTTTTGAAGTAAATGAGGTTAATTATGTTTTTTGAAGTAAATGAGGTTAATTATGTTTTTTGAAGTATATGAGGTTAATTATGTGTTTTGAAGTATATGAGGTTAATTATGTGTTTTGAAGTATATGAGGTTAATTATGTTTTTTGAAGTAAATGAGGTTAATTATGTTTTTTGAAGTAAATGAGGTTAATTATGTTTTTTGAAGTAAATGAGGTTAATTATGTTTTTGAAGTATATCAGGTTAATTCAGGTTGAGTGTCCTTGTCTCAAACAGATCCACAGTGGCGTGGGCATGCGTGCAGTTTCACCGCTTTCTCTTCGCTAGTCTCGGAGGGGTCCGGGCGGGTGATCTTGTTTTTGGTAAATACAGCACAGGGGAGCAGAAAGGTCATTCTTTACGAGTAAACTTCCAGGCAGTAGCCTCTGCTATTTCTACCACATGCTTTTATTTAGTTTCTCTTACACTGTGTTATTGTCTCCTATTCTTTATACAGGACAGTATTCCTCCCTGCTGTCCAGCGGCACAGATTTTGACTCTTCCTCAGACTGCGCTGCAAACTGAACCAGACAACAGAGCCGCCTCCACAGCAGCAGAAGAGTCCCCAGCAATGAGACACGCCGGGGAGAGCGCTGCTCCACAGCAGCCGAGGAGTCCGCTCAGCAATGAGCTCAGAGTGATCCGCTCAGAGTGAGAGCGCTGCAGAGTGATCCGCTCAGAGGAGCCCGCTCAGAGGGGTCCGCTCAGAGTGAGAGCGCTCAGAGGGATCCGCTCAGAGTGAGAGCTCAGAGTGATCCGCTCAGAGTGAGAGCGCTCAGAGGGGTCCGCTCAGAGTGAGAGCGCTCAGAGGGGTCCGCTCAGAGTGAGTCCGCTCAGAGTGGTCCGCTCAGAGTGAGAGCGCTCAGAGGGATCCGCTCAGAGGGATCCGCTCAGAGTGATCCGCTCAGAGTGATCCGCTCAGAGTGATCCGCTCAGAGTGATCCACTCAGAGTGAGAGCGCTCAGAGGGATCCGCTCAGAGTGATCCGCTCAGAGGGGTCCGCTCAGAGTGATCCGCTCAGAGTGATCCGCTCAGAGTGAGAGCGCTCAGAGGGATCCGCTCAGATTCGGTGACTCGAGTAATTTACGTCAGACTAGACTTTTCCCTGAACTACTCCTCTTGTGACTCGCTATAAATTTTACGCCTCTCATTATATAAGAAACTGAACACACACAAAACCTCCCACTACCCATCTACTTTACCGCGAAACACTTCAATGACAGGGGACGACATGATGAGTAGACTCAAGTCGCGACAAGAACACAACCTACTTGGAGTATAGCCCCGACACAAAATTATGGCTGTAATTATTACTTTTTATATACTATTATGTTTGATTATTATTATGTATTATATAAACATGAGGACATTTCACTACGTTCTAGTCACACCGATAGGTCTCACAGTTAGTAAGACCCCGACACCTTCGGCGGGGGGGGGGGGGGGGTAGTGTAAGCAGAGGTGACGAGTAGGGGGGCACCTCTGGTCACTGCTTTTTGGTGACCTCAACACACTTCAGTCAGTACCGCTTTCAATTAAACATGAACCGCCACTCTCAGCTGACCAATGACATGCTTGCTGTCTGCCAGAGCGCCTGGAAAGAGTTTGCAGCTGTCTTGATTGTGACAATCTGGCGTAGAATTGTTTGTGATGAAAGATCTGGTAATGTTAGAAAGCTAGCTTCATGTTTACATAAACATTGTTAAAATTGTGCATCGGGTTTGAGCGCGGTTTCGCGTCTTTAGTTCTTTTTTTTGGGGGGGGGGGGGGGGGGGGGCTGTGCCCCACCAGTTTAGTTCGGTGCTCAGTGGAGACTCACATTCACTAGAAAGGAACCATTTCCCATCACCTTGGAGCTCCTCAGACCAACACTTTTGGTAACACTTCACAACTCAACAAATTTGACGAGTGTAAGTGATCTTTTCCTTGGTAAATGGTTAGTGTTTTAAACCTACGATGAGTCTGTGTTAACCATTGTGAACTGTGAGTTTACTTTTGAGTCTGTTTTTAACAGACTACCAGTAGCACGAACCGGAGCTGGAGCGAAAGCCAGCGTAAACCCGGACATCACTGTCACCCCTGCATTTCACAGAGAACGAGTACACCAGGAGCACTTCTTCACTGTCACTGGGAACTGTGTTTGTGTTTAGTGTTGGTGTGTTAAACCCGTGGGATTTTTACAAACGAAGTGATACACGCCGCTGTTCTCACTTCCATCACAGGTGTTTGCCATAAGGCCCTGGACATTGATGCAATAAACACCGTTGCACCTGTTAGTTATTGTCTGTGTGATTAATCCGCTCTGCACTCACCTGTATTCACACACCGCTTTGCCACAGAGCATAACAAATACAAAAGAGAAACGAGGGAACAACAGATCTTTTCTAGAAAGCCGGGAGTCTTTGTATAAATTGATTTTAGATTTTTAAACGCTGCAATAACAGTTCTGCTTGTGAAGCATCCACACTATAATTTGCAGAGCAGGTGATTTATTTGCACTGTGCTGGACCTTATTTTCTCCCATTGGTGCTTGAGTCCTGCAGCACTCACAGAATCACCGCCTGTGCCCCTATTATCAGTGATTAAAGGCTGGTTTTCAAACGAACTGATTATCGCTCACCGATACTGTATTGGTATAAGAAAAGTGTGTTTAAAAAAGTAATTTCAGCTTCCAGTTAGTTAAAATATGTTGAAAATAATGCAAACAACACCAGGCTACAGATCGGGAGTCCCAAGCTTTAAACGTGTTACTGTTTATAAATAAGAACTCAGTTTTATTAAGAATATTGTGTTATTATGTTTTAAGCAACAGACTACGATAGTGTTCATTATGGTAATTGTTTATTAGTTTTAAAATGTTTATTAAAACGTGACCTATTGTTTGACCTCGTTATTCCAATCGGCCCCCTTTGCTAACGACATCTGTAGTCAGGGTCGTAACCCAGTATATATCAACATGTTTTTGTAAAATTACTTTACACTTATTTTTAAAGATGCAACGTGTTTCAATAAATTCAAACGATAAACTTCGCATCCCGCGCAGAGAGAGAACACGAAACTAAAACGTCATTCAGTGAGGCTGGCATTGCAGGGGCGATGAAGGGAGGTTTCAGTTCCGAGTGACAGTTTTCTAAGCATTAGGTTTATGAGTGCTTATTCACCATTGCTACACCCTGTTAGAAAATGGACTGACTCCCTGCATGTTTTTAACACAAGACTGAGCGTGAGAGTATAGGTGTGCATTTGGCGTTATAGTTTAACGGATTTTAGAAATCATCTATGCTAATCTGCCCCTCAAACAGTTTTAAATATAATTTAGATTTATATGGCAGTTAGTATAGAAATCAATTTCGAAAACAGGTCGCATTTTGTAATTTAAATAGGTATGAGCTGCCAAAACGTATTTTTGTTTCATATGGTTATTAATGTATTTATTTGATTAAACTTTAATCGAGGCTTTCATTTCATCTTCTTGAAGTCACCACAGCGCCTCGCGCCGCTCGGAACTTTCGCATTTTTAAATCCTAACGGTCTCTGCTCAGCTGAGTGGAACATAAGAACATAAGAACATAAGAAAGTTTACAAACGAGAGGAGGCCATTCGGCCCATCTTGCTCGTTTGGTTGTTAGTAGCTTATTGATCCCAAAATCTCATCAAGCAGCTTCATGAAGGATCCCAGGGTGTCAGCTTCAACAACATTACTGGGGAGTTGATTCCAGACCCTCCCAATTCTCTGTGTAAAAAAGTGCCTCCTATTTTCTGTTCTGAATGCCCCTTTGTCTAATCTCCATTTGTGACCCCTGGTCCTTGTTTCTTTTTTCAGGCTGAAAAAGTCCCTTGGGTCGACATTGTCAATACCTTTTAGAATTTTGAATGCTTGAATTAGGTCGCCACGTAGTCTTCTTTGTTCAAGACTGAACAGATTCAATTCTTTTAGCCTGTCTGCATATGACATGCCTTTTAAGCCCGGAATAATTCTGGTCGCTCTTCTTTGCACTCTTTCTAGAGCAGCAATATCTTTTTTATAGCGAGGTGACCAGAACTGCACACAATATTCAAGATGAGGTCTTACTAGTGCATTGTACAGTTTTAACATTACTTCCCTTGATTTAAATTCAACACTTTTCACAATGTATCCGAGCATCTTGTTAGCCTTTTTTATAGCTTCCCCACATTGCCTAGATGAAGACATTTCTGAGTCAACAAAAACTCCTAGGTCTTTTTCATAGATTCCTTCTCCAATTTCAATATCTCCCATATGATATTTATAATGTACATTTTTATTTCCTGCGTGCAGTACCTTACACTTTTCTCCATTAAATGTCATTTGCCATGTGTCTGCCCAGTTCTGAATCTTGTCTAGATCATTTTGAATGACCTTTGCTGCTGCAACAGTGTTTGCCACTCCTCCTACTTTTGTGTCGTCTGCAAATTTAACAAGTTTGCTTACTATACCAGAATCTAAATCATTAATGTAGATTAGGAATAGCAGAGGACCTAATACTGATCCCTGTGGTACACCACTGGTTACCACACTCCATTCTGAGGTTTTTCCTCTAATCAGTACTTTCTGTTTTCTACATGTTAACCACTCCCTAATCCATGTACATGTGTTTCCTTGAATCCCAACTGCGTTCAGTTTGAGAATTAATCTTTTGTGCGGGACTTTGTCAAAAGCTTTCTGGAAATCTAAATAAACCATGTCATATGCTTTGCAATTATCCATTATCGATGTTGCATCCTCAAAAAAATCAAGCAAGTTAGTTAGGCACGATCTCCCTTTCCTAAAACCATGTTGACTGTCTCCCAGTATCCTGTTACCATATAGGTAATTTTCCATTTTGGATCTTATTATAGTTTCCATATAAGAACATAAGAACATAATGTTTACAAACGAGAGGAGGCCATTCGGCCCATCTTGCTCGTTTGGTTGTTAGTAGCTTATTGATCCCAAAATCTCATCTAGCAGCTTCTTGAAGGATCCCAGGGTGTCAGCTTCAACAACATTACTCAACATTACTTTCCATAAGTTTGCATATAATAGAAGTCAGGCTTACTGGTCTGTAGTTACCTGGTTCAGTTTTGTTTCCCTTTTTGTGGATCGGTATTACGTTTGCAATTTTCCAGTCTGTCGGTACCACCCCTGTGTCAAGAGACTGCTGCATGATCTTGGTTAGCGGTTTGTAAATTACTTCTTTCATTTCTTTGAGTACTACTGGGAGGATCTCATCCGGCCCAGGGGATTTGTTTATTTTAAGAGCTCCTAGTCCCTTTAACACTTCTGCCTCAGTTATGCTAAAGTTATTTAAAACTGGATAGGAACTGGATGACATGTGGGGCATGTTGTCAGTATCTTCCTTTGTAAAAACTTGTGAAAAGTAATCATTTAACATATTTGCTATTTTTTTTTCTTCCTCTACGATTTTGCCATTTGTATCTCTTAAACATTTAATCTCCTCTTTGAATGTTCTCTTGCTGTTGTAATATTGGAAAAACATTTTGGAATTGGTTTTAGCTCCCTTAGCAATGTTCATTTCTATTTCTCTCTTGGCCTTTCTAACTTCCTTTTTGACTTGCGTTTGCAGTTCCGTGTACTCTTTCTGCGTACTTTCTTTTTGGTCCTTTTTTAATGCTCTGTAAAGTGCCTTTTTTCGCTGAATATTTTTTTTTTAATTGATCTATTAAACCATTTTGGCAATTTAGTTTTACATTTAGATTTGTCTACTTTAGGGATGTAATTGTTTTGCGCCTCTAGTACTACATTTTTGAAGAACAACCATCCTTCTTCTGTGGGTGTTTTCTCTATTTTACTCCAATCTACTTCTGTTAGTCTCTGTTTCATAGAGACAAAGTAAGACAATTTAGTCTCTGTTTCATGCCTTCATAGTTTGCTTTTCTAAAATTGTAAACCTTAACTTTAGTCTTTACGTTCAGGAGCCGGTTGCCTAGCAGCGTCTCCCCCTCTTCTCTGCCCCGCCCTCTCTCCCTCTCTCGCTGCACAGGCTGGGAGTTCAGATTTAGCTTTGTTATATTATAGAGCGCAATTCTTTACTAACTTTTACAAACGAGCTGATTAGAGGCTTCGTGTTTTCAAGATGGTTCGGGTGCAGTCCGGGCAGACTGACTGGAGCATCATTACAGGATACCGCACTCCGCTCGGCTTTGTGTGGTGGCTCATACACACAATTAAAGAAAGCCCACGTATTGCTTTTTAATGCTAAATATGGATCTGGTATTCTAAGTATTATCTACAGTTAATAATGCAGCTATATTCATATTCAGAATGTAATACAGTATTAAGACAGGGTCCAGTATTAGAAATCAATGTTCGTTGACCATTCCCATACATTCTCTATATGTTTCCACATTGTGGCTGTAATCCACAAGCACAAGGGGCTCAGTGATGTTAACAACTAGAGCCCACAATTAACCAATATATTTAATGTAAAGAAATGGTTCCCAAACTTTCTTATTTCGTACCCCCTTCCAGATTTACCAGCTGTTCACGTACCCCTACCAGCAGACAGGGTTTATTTTAACCCCTTTAATGCCAAAGCATTGTATAAAATGTACACATTATAATACACATGAACACACATAATATACGACTAGAATAATAATAATACATTTAATTTACTTTTTTAATTTTAATATACGTTTACTTAAAAACTTAAACAATGGCTTAATAACGTTAACTCACGTTAATGTGATGGGTGAGCTAGTTTGTTCGCGCACAAGTTTGGAGTGATGGGTGATATCTTGAGTCGTTAGTTGTTTTCTACGGAGAGACGCTGACGATACTTTGATTTCATTGCAACGAGGGATGAAAATCCGCTTTCACACTGGTAAGTTGCAGCAAACGGTATCAAAACTTTCACAGCCTTGTCTGACAATTCGGGGAACTCTGCTCGCATTTGGATCCAAAACTCAGCCAGCTGTTTTTGTTGGACCTCAGTCTTGAGTCCCACACTAGTTGAGATGGTGAGAAGGTTCTCTTGTTCTTATTGACAAGTCTTGCAGGAGGGTATTGCAGAGGAATCTGTGAAAGGGTGGCGGACCCAGCTGTTTGCGTTTTCCATTGGGGGAAAGCCTCTCCATTTCAGTGAGATGTTGTTTGATGTCACCTTTAACACCGTCTTGCAGCTGTAGTTCATTTGTGGTTAGGAATTCATGCATGCTTGGGAGAATTTCTGTGTTGTTTTTTTCCACACAACAAGCCCAGAATTCCAGCTTTTTTTATAAATCATTGCCTTAGTTTTGTCCTGGACATTGAAGATAGTTGCACTCGGCCCTTGAAGTGAGAGAGTGGAACGGGTGGTCTATAAAAAATACCTTGACCTCAGAGTGAAGTTCAAAGAAACGTGCCAGTGCCTTGCCCCATGAAAGCCATCGCACCTCCGTGTGGAGCAAAAGATTTACGTGCCTGCTTCCCATCTCATTACATAGAGCGGAAAATATTCTGCAATTCAAAGGTCAAGCTTTTATGAAGTTTATCATCTTCACAGCATTGTCCAGGACCTCCTTTAAGTTGGTGGGCATGCCTTTGGTAGCGAGTGCTTCCCGATGTATACTGAAATGCACCCACACCGCATTGGGAGCGACTGCTCTGATCCGCGTCACTACTCCACTATGCCTACCACTCGCTGCTTTTGCACCATCAGTACAGATGCCAAAACATTGTGTGCAGATGATATTCTGTTCATTTATAAAGCTGTCAAGCAACTGGAAAATCTTCTCACCTGTAGTTCTGGTAGGCAGTGGCTGGCAAAGCAAAATGTCCTCCTGTGTTGCACCTTCGTAAATGTAGCGCACGCACACCAGAAGTTGAGTTACGCCTGGAGAGCAGAGTACTGGCTGCTGATCACACGGCTCGCTGATTGAGTTAGGACATCATTGGCCATGTCATCAATCCGAGGTGACACTGTGTTGTTTGATAATGGCACTAATGGAATCACTTTTGAGGTCTTCTCCCCAAGCATAGTGCTTACCACGTCTGCAGCCCCAGGCAGTATTAGTTCCTCTGCTACGGTGTGAGGTTCTCCTGACCTCGCAACTCTGTCACTTACTAAGTATGCCGCTTCAAGGGCCTTAATATTGTCATCTGCAGCAGCAGCAGAACGTAAAACTCAATGCAAGCCATTAGCAGCGCCAGGGTCTGCTTGAGAAAATCGGGTGGTTTGTCCTTGTGGTGTTCAGGTTTCTAAGTGTCTGCGCAGATGGTTTTAGGCTGTTATTGTATATGACTTCGCCACATAAAACACACTGTGGTTGAGGGTATTCACCGGCTTCAGTCCAAGTAAATCCCATTTCTATGTATCTTTCATTATATTTGCATCTCTATAGTTTCTGTTTTGTCCCCGGTGTCAAGGTTTCGCTTCACAGGCTGAAAATCGCTTGTCGAGTCAGTAGTAGTCTCACCAGTGATTTCTGGAGGTGCGCTGGTACTGGCAACACAGCATTCATTAATTCGCTCATTGCTTCTTTTTAATGGTACCTGTCTTTAACCATCTGTCCATTTTCACTGGCAGATATTGCTGTTATTGTGTGAAGTATACGAGTTCACCAAAAGAAGAAAAACAGCTTGGTTCTGAAATCAGTTACTAGAATGGACTGTTGCTGGGCAACTGAAACCGTGCTGTGCGATGATTGGCGGTGAGAGGGCTCTGCACGTCATGCACGTCTCTGTGTTCTCATTGGTACATCTTGAGTGAAATTCACCACCTCGTTTAGCCAATCAGACAGAGTTTAGAAGCTTCATCTTAGAAACCTGTTAAGAAAATGCAAAAAAAAAACCAAACATATAATCCTCCATTACACAATGTCTTCCACGTACCCTCCAGAGATCTCTGGCATACCCTGGGGGTACACGTACCACAGTTTGGGAACCACTGATGTAAAGAAATGGTTCATGTCTTTCTCATAGCTGCTTCTGTGTGTATACACCAGTGCTATTTACTGTGTGTAATTACCCGTCTTGTCTAAGAATGTGCAGATTATATATAAAAAGATATTTATGAGAGAGTGTTTAATTGGCAGAAAGAAGACTGCTCTTACCCGATGACATTAAGGTCCCTTCACGAGTTATATTTATCAACTCTGCGCCTCGGGGACGCTGTGACTGAAGCAGCAGCGCCGATGCAGCGAGTTTTTCGCTGATATATACTCTGATATGTTTTGTGCACCGATATTGCTATTTTTCTTCCTCCTCATCAGAAAGAGATGTTCAAACACTAACACTACACCCCTGATGAAGTTTTTTGTAGTATATTAGTGTAGCAGGTGCTACTAATTTGACTATACTTAACAAGCACAATTGATCTGCACAATTAACCGGTGTGATAGATTTCAAGATCACAGATGTGTTGATGAATTGGTTACACTTCCCTTTTAAAAGCAGTGTGTTCCTTCATTATGCAATAGTACACATCTCCCCGGTAGCGGTCTCCCGCTTGTCTGTTGGTTTCATTTCCCCGGTAGCGGTCTCCCGCTTGTCTGTCGGTTTCATTTCCCCGGTAGCTGTCTGCCTGCTTGTCTGTCGGTTTCATTTCCCCGGTAGCGGTCTGCCCGCTTGTCTGTCGGTTTCATTTCCCCGGTAGCGGTCTCCCGCTTGTCTGTCGGTTTCATTTCCCCGGTAGCGGTCTGCCCGCTTGTCTGTCGGTTTCATTTCCCCGGTAGCGGTCTGCCCGCTTGTCTGTCGGTTTCATTTCCCCGGTAGCGGTCTGCCCGCTTGTCTGTCGGTTTCATTTCCCCGGTAGCGGTCTCCCGCTTGTCTGTCGGTTTCATTTCCCCGGTAGCGGTCTCCCGCTTGTCTGTCGGTTTCATTTCCCCTCTGCTCGATGCGATTCCTTTACCTGGAGAATTTAAAGGCAGGCTCTGTGCAGATTTACCCGCAATTCTACAGGTGCCAGTTGTATTTGTACAGGTATTGCAGACCGTATTTTTTTGTGTAAAAATGTGACGTTTGACATATTTATCGAAGAGTATTGCAGACATTTTTTCTGTTTAAAAAGTGTAAATCTACGTTTAAGTTTTTATAAATCCATTTTATTTAAAGCGCTCGCTGTGTTTGGATGTGCAGTGTGGTTTTTAACATTTTAAAAACATTATTTTGTCAGTATAACTTATGTTCATCCACAGTTAATCATTACTTGCCTAAAGTTTATTTCCTTCAATCACACAGTGGCATAAGCAAATATAAACGTTTATTCTAGGCTCAAGTTTATCCAGGTTATTATTCTAGGCTCAGGTTTAACCAGGTTATTATTCTAGGCTCAGGTTTAACCAGGTTATTATTCTAGGCTCAAGTTTATCCAGGTTATTATTCTAGGCTCAGGTTTAACCAGGTTATTATTCTAGGCTCAGGTTTATCCAGGTTATTATTCTAGGCTCAGGTTTATCCAGGTTATTATTCTAGGCTCAGGTTTATCCAGGTTATTATTCTAGGCTCAGGTTTATCCAGGTTATTATTCTAGGCTCAGGTTTAACCAGGTTATTATTCTAGGCTCAGGTTTATCCAGGTTATTATTCTAGGCTCAGGTTTAACCAGGTTATTATTCTAGGCTCAGGTTTATCCAGGTTATTATTCTAGGCTCAGGTTTAACCAGGTTATTATTCTAGGCTCAGGTTTATCCAGGTTATTATTCTAGGCTCAGGTTTATCCAGGTTATTATTCTAGGCTCAGGTTTAACCAGGTTATTATTCTAGGCTCAGGTTTATCCAGGTTATTATTCTAGGCTCAGGTTTATCCAGGTTATTATTCTAGGCTCAGGTTTATCCAGGTTATTATTCTAGGCTCAGGTTTATCCAGGTTATTATTCTAGGCTCAGGTTTATCCAGGTTATTATTCTAGGCTCAGGTTTATCCAGGTTATTATTCTAGGCTCAGGTTTATCCAGGTTATTATTCTAGGCTCAGGTTTATCCAGGTTATTATTCTAGGCTCAGGTTTATCCAGGTTATTATTCTAGGCTCAAGTTTATCCAGGTTATTATTCTAGGCTCAAGTTTATCCAGGTTATTATTCTAGGCTCAAGTTTATCCAGGTTATTATTCTAGGCTCAAGTTTATCCAGGTTATTATTCTAGGCTCAAGTTTATCCAGGTTATTATTCTAGGCTCAGGTTTATCCAGGTTATTATTCTAGGCTCAAGTTTATCCAGGTTATTATTCTAGGCTCAGGTTTATCCAGGTTATTATTCTAGGCTCAGGTTTATCCAGGTTATTATTCTAGGCTCAGGTTTATCCAGGTTATTATTCTAGGCTCAGGTTTATCCAGGTTATTATTCTAGGCTCAGGTTTATCCAGGTTATTATTCTAGGCTCAGGTTTATCCAGGTTATTATTCTAGGCTCAGGTTTATCCAGGTTATTATTCTAGGCTCAGGTTTATCCAGGTTATTATTCTAGGCTCAGGTTTAACCAGGTTATTATTCTAGGCTCAGGTTTAACCAGGTTATTGCTCAGGTTTAACCAGGTTATTATTCTAGGCTCAGGTTTAACCAGGTTATTATTCTAGGCTCAGGTTTAACCAGGTTATTATTCTAGGCTCAGGTTTATCCAGGTTATTATTCTAGGCTCAGGTTTAACCAGGTTATTATTCTAGGCTCAGGTTTAACCAGGTTATTATTCTAGGCTCAGGTTTATCCAGGTTATTATTCTAGGCTCAGGTTTAACCAGGTTATTATTCTAGGCTCAGGTTTAACCAGGTTATTATTCTAGGCTCAAGTTTATCCAGGTTATTATTCTAGGCTCAGGTTTAACCAGGTTATTATTCTAGGCTCAGGTTTAACCAGGTTATTTTCATGGTAAAACACTCGGTTGTTGTATATTTTTAAATCCATGTTATGGGGAAGTGGGTACAAACACTTTTATTAATACTGTTGAAGAACTGCAACTCACTCGGTTCATTGCCCCTTTAAACCAGGACCCAGGACCCGGGAATGGAAGTTTAACCAGCGCCTCCGCACTAGTTAATATTTACACAGAACACACAAATAAACAAAACAAACACCTAGCTCTCTTCCAAGCACTAACTGAACACACAGGACCCTAACTATAATACAGGACAACTAGGCTGTTTACCTGTCTAACACTGACAAAAATCACACACAAAGGTACTCACACCCGGGCTCTCCACACTGCAGCCCTGAACTGACTGGCTGCTCGCTTTAAATACCCTGCACCTGTCTTCAATTTACAATACACACCAGGTGCAGGGGATAACCAGTTGTTTATTTGATACAACAACAATTAACAATTCTGTTATGGTTTAGGCAGGGCAAGGATATTTGTCCTGTTCCCAAATCCGCGCCCTTCCCGGGGACGCCTGCCTTATTAACCCCTCCCTGCCTTACTACAATACAGAGAATACTGTTTTTGAGGTTTTAATCAAGTCTATGTGTGGGAATATCTAAACCTGTCTTAATATATACAGAAAACATATGTTTTTAGTGAAAGATGGTGTTTTAAGAGATATATAGATAGATCATTTGAGAAACGCACAAAACGATTGGCTTCCTATACATGCGATCATACGACTTAACCTTGCCTTTAAATTCTGTAATTCGCGCATTTTATTTTTGTTCAGTGTATTTCAAATGAATAGTTATTCACTGTATTGAAGAAGACTGGCCCCTCCCCTTGCCCAGAGCAGTCATTTTAAATGCAGTTATCTGTTTAGAAGCTCAGCGCCATGGCAACAGACAAGTGCTGTTCATGTTCGGCACTGACATGAAGGTGACATCATAAAGGAAAGTGATGTCATAATGTCTCTTGCTGTGAATTTTCAACAGAATCTTCATTGCAGTGATTCACTCCTGAGAGGTAAATTCACAGAGCTTCTGTTCCCTGGGTATTTATTTATTTATAGTGATCAAAGCACGATCGATATACATGCATTGCAATTACTATGTATATTAGAAAGACAGTGTAATACTTTTGAGGGTGAATACTTTTGATATTTAAGGTGTTATGTGTCTTTTTTATTTATAGTGATCAAAGCACGATCGATATACATGCATTGCAATTACTATGTATATTAGAAAGACAGTGTAATACTTTTGAGGGTGAATACTTTTGATACTAATGTATGCTGTAACAAAACTGCAATAGTGTATAAAAATGATTTTCATTACATGAGTAGATGTTGAACTTCATGCTGATTTGAACTCGGCTCTCACCAAGATAAGCATCAACTGAGACGTAGCTTTACACTAATGTGATCCATCTGCATCTCCATCCATTTGTGTTGTTTTCCATCTGATGATGTAGATATCCTTCTGTCTGGTGTTGATTGCTGAAGTGTAATGCTGGCTCCAGGGATCAGCTCATTTTCCGGGGATCAACCCAGTGCAGTCTCCCCAGCGCATCAGCATGACAACTGTCTGGATTGAGCTAAGTAGGATACATCTCTGGGGTCTTTAAGTGGGCACCTTCCATCCTCTGTGTTTTGCTTCAGCAGCTAGTTGAGCATACCGGAGTCTCTTCCTCTCATACGCCTCATCTACAGCATCCTCCCATGGCACTGTTAACTCTACCAGGTGAACAAGGCGTGCTGATCCAGACCACATGACAATGTCTGGTCGAGGGTTAGTGGTGGCAATCTCGGGTGGAAAAATAAGCTGTTGACCAACATCTGCCAGCATCTTCCAGTCTCTAGCAGCTTCCAGTTGTCCTGGGTGAGGCTTGATTTTAATACCTTTTCTTGGTGGTTGCTCTCCTGGATGGAGGAATATTGTCTTTTGTGTGTAATGCTTTGGTGGAACTGGTGGCAACTTATTGGTCAGGTTACGCTTGTCTTCCAATGCAAAGGCCAAACATCACAGCACCTGGTCATGGCGCCAAGTAAACTGTCCTTGGCTAAGACCCACCTTACATCCTGTCAAAATGTGCCTCAATGTTGCAGGTGATGAACACAAAGGACATGAGGGATCCTCACCCACCCAGAGGTTTAGGTTCTGCGGTGATGGGTGAACATCATATGCTGATCTGATGAGGAAACTGGTCCTGCTCTGTTCCATTGTCCATGGGTCTTGCCAGCTGATCTTGCATTGTTCCACACTTTCCCATCTCATCCATTCACATTTGTCATGTGACTATACTAATGTCATTTCCAGTCGGACTTTGGCGCACTTAAACTCCTCGGTTAGAGCAGAGACTGGTAGCTGCAGTATTCCTTTAACAAAGTCCCACTCTGCTGAGTCAGTGTGGAACTCCCAACCATTTCCTGACGTATGAACTGATTAAAGCTTCCAGCTTCTCAACTGTTGTCAAGGAAACCTCGTACACAGTCAGTGGTCACAGCAGTCTTGGCAGTAGACCAAACTGAAAACACCAGAGTTTCAGTTTGCCTGGTAAAGCACTGCTGTCTATGCTCTTCAACCCTTCCACTGCTTGTTGTCTAACTTCTCCCACATGAACTGTGTCCTTTAGATCCCCGTCGTACCATCTCCCTAGACTTTTCACTGGCTTCTTGGAAACTGTTGGTATTACCTCCCCATTAATGTAGAACCTTGTGGCAGGCTGGTGAGTGGATAGAGGCCCAGAGACAGTCTGCAGTTCAAAAAAATATATACTTTTATTATAAATAAACACAAAATAAAAGTGCACAAGGGCAAAATAAAGGGATTTAAACACACAAAAAAAAACAGTACAAAAAACAAACTTACAAAAATAAAGGTTTCCAGGCTGAGCAATGCGTTCACTGGATGTAGAATTCACAAATCACAAAAAACCACAAACACCAACCTGCTTCCTCAGCTCCCTCCTCCTAAATGAGAAGCAGAGGCCTCCTTTTATGTCAGGTGGCTGGGCGCTGATTGATCGTTAATTAACCTAATCAACTAATCAACCCCAGCCACCTGAACATAATAAACCCAGGCAGGTAGGGGAAATTAACCCCATCCCTGCCAATTTTAAAATGGCCCTGGAGATGATGACGCCCTTGCTTTTCTCACAGCTTGCTCTACTTCTTTCCATCTAGGTGCACAGTCCTCCATTTGGTATTCGGGTGGATTGATAGGTCGGATGGCTGAAGGAATTGACATAGGCTCCTGCCTTTTTTATCTGTATGTGTTTCCTCCAAATATCTCTCCAGCTCAAACTTAGATGATTTTAGTGTGCCATTTTTCTCACTGGAGAATATCTACAAATTTGAATGGATCTTTATAAAAGTTAGTTCTCGCAAGCTCTTTCTTTTTGTAGCGTTTCTGTAGGCGCTCAGCACTGCGCAATGTTGCAAGCTTATCTTTTATGACCCTTTGTAACAGATGGAGTCTCTCCTTCTGACTTTGTTCTGCTTTTCTCCATTGCTTCCTCAGCTGCCTCCTTTCTCTATGCGTTCAATCTCCTGCTGCCGTCTAGACTTTCCAGGAATAGTTTGTACTTTCTTTCCTTTTTTCAATTCCAAACCTCTCGCTTCCATATGCGTAGATGATGTCCCCAAATTTATCCAGCTTCTTTTCAACTGTTCCATTTAACCTTTCCAAAGTAAAACAGAGATCTGTGTTTACTGTGTCCCACACAGTTTTCTCACAAGCTCTTGGCCATTTAACTCCAGGCTTGTGCCCGTTGAGGTTCTTTTCTCTCTTACGCTGGTTCATCTGACAGGGTTGTATCCATGCAAGTCCTCCTCACATCTATGACAGGGGTGCTGATATCCTGCAAACTGTGGTTTGCTTCCTGTCGCTGGATTTCATTTGACTGACTTGACTGATTTAGTAAGAAATACTGATCAATGCAAGGTCCCATCTCCCTCAAGCATTTCATTCTCCCTTGATGAATCTTCAAACCCCTGACTGTTGTCGCCTTGTTCCAGCCGCAGATACAAACCTGGAGTTCCATGTCTTTGCTAACTGCAGATCTTGAACTAGTCTTTTGTGACGTGCTCTCCATTCTCATATCTGTTCCTAAATGGTTAAACGTGTTGTCCAACGTTGAGTCATCTTCCTCCCCCGCTCTCGCAGGCTCTAGGGGTATTTTTCTCTTTAATTTCTTAGAAGCCTTGGGCGGGTGTCTCCAGCATTCTATTTACCTTTGAAAACATAGAGCTGGATACTGCCGACCAGGGTGGCTAACCCTTGCCAGCCCCAATGTGGTCTCTTTCCTCCTGTCAGCTGTCTCTCCATGCTGTCACAAGGTCTTTCCCTTGTTGCCAGCTGCACTATTCACAGCAGTCACTGGATGTATCCAGATCTTCATGATTTCCATTACATGAGAGTAGATGTTGAACTTCACGCAGATTTGAACTCGGCTCTTGCCAAGATAAGCACCAACTAAGACATAGCTTTGCAGTAAACTAATGTGATCCATCTGCATCTCCATCCATTTGTTTTCCATCTGATGATGTAGATATCCTTCTGTCTGGTGTTGATGGCTGAAGTGTAATGCTGGCTCCAGGGATCAGCTCATTTTGCTTCCCCAGCACATCAGCACACACAACGGCTGCGATGCTGGCTCCGGGGATCAACACAGTGCGGTCTCCCCAGCGCATCAACATGACAACCGTCTGGATTGAGCTAAGTAGGATACATCTCTGGGGTCTTCAAGTGGGCACCTTCAATCCTCTGTGTTTCGTCAACTAGCCCACGGCACCTCAAGAGGGCTTGACAGTGAGATCCCAGTCCAGAATCTTTCCGTCTCAAACACAGCCAGTTGCTGCTCCTTTCTGCCGCTTCAGATAAGTTCTTCACTGTGCGACACAATTCTTGACCACTGAACCCAACATCTCTGAGAAACCCACCTCCACTGGGTAAACTCGGACTCTCCATCCTCGCTGTTCCGCTTCAGCAGCTAGTTGAGCATACCGAAGTTTCTTCCTCTCATACGCCTCATCCACAGCATCTTCCCATGTCACTGTTAACTCTACCAGATGAACATGAAGTGCTGATCCAGACCACAAGACAATGTCTGGTCAAAGGTTAGTGGTGGCAATCTCAGGTGGAAAAATAAGCCGTTGACCAACATCTACCAGCATCTTCCAGTCTCTAGCAGCTTCCAGTTGTCCTGGGTGAGGCTTGGTTTTAATACCTTTTCTTGGTGGATATATATATTTGATATTAAAATACATTGTGCAAACTATTATAGATATATGCTGCTTAAAAGAAAAAAGTACACCACTACAGAAAAAAACAATTCTTCCATTTGTGCATAACATGATAATTCATATAAAGTAATAACCCACAGTTTTTTTTATATTTGGACTCACTGTAATGTTGCATTTACTGTTCTATTTCAGGTTTTGTCTAGACGACAGACAGCCTGCACTCTGACATCACTGCCAAATACTCTTGCTGTTGAGTTAAAAAATAAGTCTAGGGATTCCATATAGTCTTAACAAAAGTCATCCATGTTTGTAGGGTCGTTTAGTAACAAGTTATTTCCACTGCTTTTACTAACTAATACATTGTTTTCTCAATATGTATGTTGTGAGACTCAGTTTGCATGTGTGGTTTTCAGGTCTAATTGCATGTTCTCGTGAATCTTCTGCGTACTGGGCATCGAGTCGTGGAAAATAATACACTAAGCAATGCATTCAAGCCCTCCTTTCTTTTATTTCAGATCACTCGGCAAGCCGGGGAGTTCATGGTCACATTTCCCTATGGGTATCATGCTGGTTTCAACCATGGCTTCAACTGTGCGGAGGCGATAAATTTTGCAACCCAGTGTTGGATGGGAAGCAGGCAACACTGGTATGGGACATTAGCACCTTCTTAATAAAGCCCCTTAGAAAGTAAATTTGAGGAGCAGAAAATAGAGAAGGTAAGTACGCATTTTGTAAATCTGCTGTTGCCACTGCTTTTAAAAAACAAAACAAAACAAAAAAAAAAATCTTTACTAGTGGCGCAATCGGCAACCTAATTTTGTGTTTGATTATCGTCTAGGCATTTACGATTGACGCTTTATTGTTCAAAATAAAGAAACATTCTTTTAACAAAACACTTGTGCATGATATTTAAACAGAAAACCAGCTAACTTTCAAATTGGAACTTTTCATTATATATACTGTCACAGAGACGGCCGAAGTGGGCGGTGTCAGAGCCAGGAAAAGTAATGAAATACACAAAACACAGGACGGATGAAATGAAATGATGAAGACGCCTGTTGGCGCCGGTTTAATACAAAATAAAAGGTTTAACAAACACGAAAAACACAGGACACGGCACTCTACGCCAAAATAAATAGACAAACAAAAACAGACTAAACTTAACACAACGGTGCACGGACAGACACTGACAAACACGGTGAGCGGATACTTTCTCCTCTTATTATTACTACTACTGCTTATTTCTTCCGTCTCCAATCCCGTTCTCCGCTCACCGAACACCCAACCGCCAGTATGTGACAACGTGCATCTATATATACTGTTGTGCTGGGATTCAATTACCAATTAATTATTCACTTGAATCCCAGCACGTGAATTAATAAGTGCAATTCCCCGTGCTCACATATTACTACATTTTACTTGCACGTGAAGTGCTGTGCAATCCTCGTGCCTAAATACACATATACATTTTTAAACACTCGTGTTACACAGACCCGTTTATATCCCGTGTACCAATGTCTATACACCAACATTTAAACACACCACACGCAACACATAACAGATAATATACACAGGGGTGGGCACTTTGCCACATATACCCCCCCTTGTGCAAAGCACACATGGCCTCAATGGCCACCTCCCCCCTTAAAAGCCCAAAAGTCCCGCCCAAAGTCCTTGGCCAGGACCAGAGGCTTCCAGGGGCCCACAGGTCGTAATGCTGTCAGCAGGGTAGCATTCTCCTGCCAGGGTAGTCCTAGCAGCGGAAAGGCTGCTTGGGGTGTGGTCTCCTGACCTTCCCCCTCCTTCGGCGCCGGCAGCTCCCCTTGGTGGGGCTTCAACCACCGTTCTTCCTGCAGGGAAGAAACTGCAGAGGGAGCAGGTCTCCGGACCTCCCCCACGATCTCCGGCGGAGAAACTGCTGCTGGGGTTGGCGGTCTCCAGACCTCCTCCCCCTCCTCCGGCAGCGAAACTGCTGCTGGGGTTGGCGGTCTCCAGACCTCCTCCCCCTCCTCCGGCAGCGAAACTGCTGCTGGGGTTGGTGGTCTCCAGACCTCCTCCCCCTTCTTCGTGGCCGGCAGCTCCCCTTCGTGGGGTTCCGGCCACAGTACTTCCGGCTGTGATGCGGAGCGGCGGGCAACCCCAGGCGATGCAGAGCGGCGGGCAACCCCAGGCGATGCAGAGCGGCGGGCAACCCCAGGCGATGCAGAGCGGCGGGCAACCCCAGGCGATGCGAGGCAGGCATCCTTGGGCGAAGCGAGGCAGGCATCCTTGGGCGAAGCGAGGCTGGCATCCTTGGGCGAAGCGAGGCTGGCATCCTTGGGCGAAGCGAGGCTGGCAGTCAGGACAAGCTGGGGTGCGGGTGTTGGCCCTCTTCTCGGCCACTGCAGCCGGGCGGTTCTTCCCTGTGCTTCCCTCAGCAGCCTATGCAAGGGCTGCTGAGGACCGCCAGCATCTAGTCCTGGCCCTTGTGGTGCAGGGAGAGGCAGCTCCTGCTCCTCTCCCCCTGATGGAGGTGGAGGCAGAGGCAGCTCCAGCCCCTCTCCTCGTGATGGTGGGGGAAGTGATACCAGCAGGCATTCACCCTCTGCTGGTGGGGGAAGTGGAACCAGCAGGCATTCAAGCAGGCATTCACCCTCTGCTGGTGGACAGGGACCCAGCAAGCATTCACCCTCTGCTGGTGGACAGGGACCCAGCAGGCATTCACCCTCTGGAGGTGGAGGAGGCAGCTCCTGCCGCTCTCCTGCCGGTGGAGGTGGCGGAGGCAGAGGCAGCTCCTGCTGCTGTCCCCCTGCCGGTGGAGGTGGCGGAGGCAGAGGCATGGTGGCGGAGGCAGAGGCAGCTCCTGCTGCTCTGCGCCTGCCGGTGGAGGTGGCGGAGGCAGAGGCAGCTCCTGCTGCTCTGCGCCTGCCGGTGGAGGTAGGAGCGGCGTGTAGTCTCCTGGTGGTGGAGGTGGGAGCGGTGTGTAGTCTCCCCTTGATACAGGGGACTGGTGCGGCTCTTCCTCCCTTGCAGGAGATGGAGACAGCGGTGGGACCTCTGCCTTACTCTTCTGTGGCAGTTCCTCCTCTCCCTCCTGGTAGGGGCAGCGGAAGGGACAATTGGCAAAGAGATGGTCCTGGTTGCAGAGGAGGCACCCCGGCAAGGACTGGTTACATCGCCGGGGATGTCTGGCCCTTAGGCGGCACTCCTCCTCCCTGTCCCTCACCTCTTTATCCTCTTTCCTGCTTCTCCCCATTTTTTTTCTTTTTTTTTTTTTTTTTTTTTTTTTTTTGTAATCCAAAGACGCCCCTTTTTTTTTTTTTTTTTTTTTTTCACCACAAAAAAAAAAACCTCTCCTGGTCTGACGCTTGGAGGCGCTGTTAAATCCCACGCAGGACACCACGTGTCACAGAGACGGCCGAAGTGGGCGGCGTCAGAGCCAGGAAAAGTAATGAAATACACAAAACACAGGACGGATGAAATGAAATGATGAAGACGCCTGTTGGCGCCGGTTTAATACAAAATAAAAGGTTTACACAAACACGAAAAACACAGGACACGGCACTCTACGCCAAAATAAATAGACAAACAAAAACAGACTAAACTTAACGAAACGATGCACGGACAGACACTGACAAACACGGTGAGCGGATACTTTCTCCTCTTATTATACTACTACTGCTTATTTCCTCCGTCTCCAATCCCGTTCTCCGCTCACCAAACACCCAACCGCCAGTATGTGACAACGTGCATCTATATATACTGTTGTGCTGGGATTCAATTACCAATTAATTATTCACTTGAATCCCAGCACGTGAATTAATAAGGTGCAATTCCCCGTGCTCACATATTACTACATTTTACTTGCACGTGAAGTGCTGTGCAATCCTCGTGCCTAAATACACATATACATTTTTAAACACTCGTGTTACACAGACCCGTTTTATATCCCGTGTACCAATGACTATACTCCAACATTTAAACACACCACACGCAACCTAAGAGATAATATACACAGGGGCGGGCACTTTGTTACAATACACAAAACAACAAAGGACTTCAGTTTATAACTGAAAAGAATGCGTTTGCATCAGGTGTCCCTTTAGCATTGTTATAATAATAATAATAATAATAAATACAATATTTTAACAGAAGTCATTTCTGAACGGCAGTTGTTTTAATTACTGTTAACATTTTATGTCCAAAACAAAACAATTGAATGAATCTCACAAATCTGGATTAATTTAACTACTGTGCTAAATTTCAGCTTCTTTTTATATAATATTGCCATATAATACAAACACAACATGCATTGAAACTAAAGAAGGTCATAGGTAATTTAATATTGGCATTCTTTTGAAATGATTACGTGTGACAAGTTATGCTGAGCCTATTCACCAGTGGGATATCTCCAGTGCAAGTGCAGAGACCTGGAGTGTGCATCCTAGCAACGCGCTGCACTAGCACTGAAAGAAGCACCATCACACATAGAGTTCTAATGCAAACCGGCAACAGCAGACTTCAAACTGGCTTTGATGCATCGATTCAGCAACATGTAATGGAAATTTGACAGATGATCAATAGTCGTTGCATCGATTTGAATTGTTGCACTGCTAATCTTTACATTTGGTAAAAAGGTTTGAGATTGTCCTTTGATTGATCGATTGATCTCTTCCCAGTTTGTTAAGTGTTAATGTCTGTGTCTCTGGCAGTGCTCCTTCCTGAAGGACGTGGTGAAGATCTCTATGGATGTGTTTGTGTAGAAGTTCCAGCCTGATCAGTAGAAGCAGTGGAGAGTGGGAAGGACAATGCTACCATTGACCACTCCCAGCCAACTCCAGAGGCAGACGAATTTCTACAGGAGGGAAACGGGGCTAGTGAAGCGGAGATGAGATCCAGTGTGGGGAGCAGTAATGAAAATGAGACGACATTGAACAACAAAAAGAGGTAATCGAGAAAGATTAGAATATTCTGCTAATGTTGCAATCATACTTGTGAGATATTTCTATAGTCTAGTTATCACTTGGAGGGGGGGGGGGGATAATATTTCCTTAAAGTGGTTCTGCAGTTTAACATATATTTACTAATGTGAAATATATATGTATGTGTTTACAATATATTAGTTATAGGTATTTTCAGGTTTATTAGTAACTAATGAGATTTGTTTTTTTTTAATAAACACAGTCTGATGAATCATAGAATTGGGACTCAAAGCCATGGTGTGTTTGGAGGCCCCTGAGGAGCTCCTCCCAAAGGAAGAATTGCATTGTGACGTGGACGAGTGTGAGGAAGAAGCAATGTCCACCCAGCAGGATCACCAGCAAGGAACAGACTGCACTGAGGAGCTTAGCCCTGAGGAACTCAGCCAGCACAGCAAGTCTGCACTGTCATGTGGGGGATATTTATCTTTGTGTCTGAGTGTCAAGACCGGTTTTTAAGATGCATTTAAAAGTTATTGTTGTTGAACCCACAAGACCATCCTGACCCATCCAGGAACCTCTCTTTAGTTCAACACCTACGGGAACTGTTGTAATGTTAATTAGAGGCTTTTAAAAATTGACTGATTTGTTTTATTTTCGATTTCTCTCTTGCCAGCTAAGGTGGATGAGCTGCAGCCAGTGAAATGTGAACCTGTGGGAGCAGTGGCTCCAGACCGGGCTGTGAGTCCCACCCCTCTGGTTGAGGGCTCTTCACATGAAGTGGGAAAACCCCACTGTTCCTGATAATGAAACTTCCCCTGCCCATGCTGACCTCCTCCTCCTTCCAAAAATCCAGAAACCCATTAGAAACAGCCATGCCTCTGAGGATGCTAGCCCTGCCCCCACACCTCCAAAGCCCTATTGTCGCAGGAACAAGTGGAGAGTCTCTCATTGGAAGAGCTCCCCCATGCCTGCCTAGATCAGAGGCAGCCTGTCAGCTTGTGAGCAAGCCGCCGAGCCCAGCTGAACAGTGAAACAGGAGCTGGCAGTCCATCGGAGAGGAAACTCAACACTGCGGAGTGGCAAGGAGCAAGATGATGCACAGGTGAGCGTAAACTTGCAGAACAGGCGAAACAATCAAATTTTGGTTGTAGTTAAGGGCAGTCCCCATTTAAAACAGAACATGGGCTATTTGAAAAATTCTGTGCCGAGTGGGTTGCTGTGACGGTGAAAACCATATATGTTTGTGTGTGTGTGTGTATTATATGTTTGTGTGTGTGTGTGTGTATATTATATGTTTGTGTGTGTGCATGGTTTTTGTTTCTCTCCTCAGTTTCAATACCCCCCTGCCCTCTTGTCTTTTTCTCTATTTGTACTGTAAAGGGCATTTATGAAAGCAATCCCTCAATGTGTTATTTCATTTGTTTAGAAATGCAAGATGGATGAAATGCAAGATCGGATGAGGACTCTGCCGAGACCAAACAGTGGGCAAAGTCTCTTACTAACTTTTGGCAAAGCTGGCCCCATAACCTGCAGGCAGAGCAGGGGCACAATCGCAGCACGGGTTTGGAAGCGCCTTACTGCACAGGGTTCATGCTGTTCCAGACACACCACCAGGCAGAAACACACACGTTCAAATCTCAAAAGATGGGCCCTTGAAAGGAATTGTGTTGCTAGCACCTGATCAGTGGGAGAATGTTTATGGATATAGACCGCTGGTAATGTACTTGAGAGAACTAATTTTGTATAATTTAGGTTTTGATGGTGCTTATTACAATCAATCAATCTTTATTTTATATATTTAATGTACAGTTGTAAGATCAAAAAATAATGCTCTAATTTAGCTTTCTGTTATTACAGCTGCTTTAATTGGACATTTATTTATACAATATGTGTGCATAATTGATCTCTGCTCATGTTCTCGTTGTTCTGTGTTTCTGGACTGGTCCGAGTATAAATGCGAAACCCAAATCATGCTGGACTCGGAGGGCAGGCTCAGGACAAAGAGCCTTATCACTGAAATGTGTTTCTCTACAAATGAGGTCAGCAATGCCCTAAACTTCTCTGCCCACTACCTGGAGGAAGATGGCACCAGCTTGCTTATCACTTGCTGCAGCTGCTGCGTTCGGGTCCACACTGTGAGTATAGTGGCCTGACCTCATCCAGTCCCTCTTCTTGGTATTGGATCAGCTGCATTTCATTAACTCCTGATAACATTAGTTTAGGGCAGATTTACTGGATTGGTTATTTTTAAATTCTTGGTAATGAAACCTATGAAGTGATAATATTAGAATGAAGCTTTCTCACATGATACTGAGGGAACAGCTTGACTGCCGCATCCCAGAGTGTGATTGTAATGCCCTTTAACATTTACACTTAGCCTTGACTGTTTCCCGGTTCACTGAGTTTTGTTTTGTGTTGTTCCAAAGTATTTGCTCAATACAGCAATTAGTCTGTTTAATGCTTTATAGTTCTTCGAATTCCAGGACATTTTCTGCAGAGGGAACCCTCGACACGCTCACAGCCCAGGCACTCGATCTCAAATCCTGCCAGCAGATATTTTAATGAAGGATTCTGAGAGTTCACACAGCCTTCGTACACCACAGTCTAGCTCCGTCTGAGCACATCTGGTCACCGTTACATTTCAGAATGTCACAGAACAGCCTCGGTCACACAACCTTAAGTTCAAACAAAGCACCCAGGCAAAATTATCCTGGCGTAGCAGCATGGAAAAAGACAATCACTATTTCATCTCATAAACCAAATAAAAAGCATTTCAAAGCAGTCTTGAGCTAAGGATGTAATTGTGCTCTTTGTGTCAGGCCGCTAGTTTGCCCATTCTTATTTGCTTTGGCTTTTTGGCTTTATTTCTTGTCTCCCTGCCCCACAGGTTGCTACGATGTTGCTCCTGAGAGAGTGTCTGACTGAAAGTGTTCCCGATGTGAAGTAGATTCTGTGTCGGAGGTAGAATTTCACTTCATGCTAATCCCATTACTGCTCCTCCCCCAGAAGCTGTAGGGTTGCACTCTTCTCTGACTAACAAAAAAAACAAACTGCTGGATAAATTCACAGGTTCATTCTCAACCAGACGGATCTGAATATTTCTCACGAGTACTTTTTGAATAGATTGCACCTTTTTCTTTTATTCTGGAATGTGGTAATAAACTGGCCAAAGTTTAACTTCTGTTTTGTTTTTTTTCTAAAATTAATTTGTTTCGTTTTGACCGTGTCCTAAAATCCAACTGGGGGCCCGCTGTCCAATTGCTACCTAATACTGTCTAACAATATCACTGTTGCACTATCTGGACCATCAAGAGCCCTGAGATTTAATTGTGGAGGTTTGGTTTTCGAACTCTTCTCTTTTCCCTTCCAGATTTGCTGTTTGTTCCCTGAGAGGGGGGGCCTTGCAGAGAGCCAACAATGACAAGTTAGTCACAGAACTATTTATTGAATTCATTCTTTTTAAAAGTGTCTGAAATGTTAGTAAAGTGTGGTCTGTTAAAGACAGGCTTGTTTTCTTCCTGTCTCTTAGATGGGTGCATGTGTTCTGCGCAGTGGCAGTGTTGGAGGCACGGTTTGTTAACCACGCAGAACATAGTCCCATGGATCTCAGTGGTTGGAGACCCCTGCTCTAGACAAACAGGCATTCAAATTGAACATTTTGTCTTTTCCAGGAAAACAACATATTCTTCAATGGCTGGCAAATGTCTTTCCTCATGTATTTCCAAAAAGATTTTATTAAAATATGAAGGCAATTACGATCTACAGATATGATTCCGATGGGTTCAGGTCTGTCTTGTATGAAGGTGAAATTGTGAAGATAGTGTAGCTGGTTATTTTCTTCAACAGAAACTTCACTTTTTGTACCGTGTTTAAAGAGACATTTAAAAACATCAAGCCAATAACACACGTTTGAATTCCCCCAGTGGTTACACTGCGCTCAGCTAATAAGTAACCATGTTTTGCTTCTCTGTGTCAGCGCAAGAAGGCAGCCTGAGCGAGCTCTCCATGGGACAGAATCTGTAAGCACAGAAATGGGCAATACTACCAGAGTGAGGTGGAGAGTCTCGGCAAAGAAACCTTTTACGAGGTGAACTTCGACGAAGGCCCTTCAGCAACAACCTCTTTCCAGAGGACATGTGTGGGGAGTACAAGCCCTCTTCTGAAGTTACCTGTAGTGTGGTTTTTTTATTTACAGGCAATTGGGAATGCAAATGGCTTTGGTAATAGCAGAATTGCACAGAAATGACTACATTACAGGAAAGTAACGATGTTACTAAAGACCACGGATCGGGTACTGACCCCTTGGCATTATCCTGTTTAAAGACACATTAAAAACTACAAGCCCAGAGCACTAAAAGGGGTTTTGAGGACCAGAGGTGGGTGTTTTGTTGTTGTTGAGCTGAGACTGCCAGCAGCAGGGTCCTCCAGCAGAGTCCGAGGTTGTGCAGGTGCACTGAACTGATGGGCTGGTTTATGGAAGTCAGTTTGTGGCAGCACATGTTGTTCAGATGTCTCGATAAAGAGCATGGACTGAGTGGTTCAATCACATTGCATTTCCCATCTAGAACTCCTCCAGTGTAGGATAGGCATTTCTGGAAAATACACAAGTTTACTGTGGCTGTCTGTTAATGCTGGTATGCCAGCAACCCAGTGTGTGATGTAATGATGGCAGGATATTTTTTCATAAGACAAAACTTTTTTGTATTTATAGGTAGAGTTTGAGGATGGATCATGTGTGTTTTATTTATTTAAAAATGAATTCACATGTATTTTTTTGAAATGGTGACAGCTTCAAATTGAAGTGTTTGCAGAATATTTGTTTGCAGGGAGCGGAAGTTATTAAAGTGACATTCATTAGTCAGATCATGTTTTTCCCTTAAGCGTCGTGTTCTAGTTGACACTTCTTTTATCAGGGAATGTCTCTGGACAGCAGTTGCATGTAGGATTATTTCAAATGCAAACTGTGTCTTGTGAAAAATACATTGTGCTGCCTTCACTAAAAACAGGTTTGCCAGCGTTCTTAGCCTGTATTAAAGCATTCTGAACACAGCGCCCTCTACAGCGCTTGGCAGCAACTGTATCTTCAGCATTAGCCATGTACCAGGTCAGTGAGGATCAATAAAATGACGGCTGTTCCAGTCAAGGACTCAGCCTGAAATTTTCTCTGCAGTTTATTTGTGTGTTTTTGCTTTGGTTCTTCAGCCATGCACAGTGTAGCACACAAACTGGCTCAAACAGCCTAAGATCAGTGTTGGATTGACAGGGCAATTGCAAGAACTGCAGCTACTCTGTATTATTTCTTTGAATCTTTATACCTGTGTTTGTTATGGTAGATTACAGCACAGGGCTGAGCTCAATCATCATAAATCTTCTACTTTTTTGTTCTTAATCTAATACATTCATACCACTGTACACCATTCCCTTCACGTGAGATTTGTTTCTTTAATTGCATTAGACACACACACACACACACACACACACACACACACACCACTACTTTACAGAAGAATTTGCAATCAGCACAGGAGATACCATTTTGCGCTCCTTGGCTCGGTGGGACACCAGGTGGCAGCAGAGAGGTCAATGCCTTCACAAGTTACATTTGGAAGTAAAGCTGTTATGAAAGCCCTAGCTCAGGGGTGGGGAACCCTGGTCCTTCAGGGCCTATGTCCCTGCAGCGTTTTGTTCCAACTGTACCCTAAACTACTTAACTGGACCGATTATTAACTGATTATTATACCATACATTTTATCACTACGTATTTGTATTTTTGAAGTTATGCTTGAGTATTTTATTTTGTATACTATTCTACACTGTGCTGTTTTAAAATGTTTAAATTATTAGATAAAAAAAATAATGATTAAATGAGTATTAAATAAGTCATTGTCATCAGGATTAACATATTTCTTCAAAGAAAGTAACATATTGAAGCAAATCAAAGTTTAAGGCTTTTTCAACCAAATGTAAACATAACAGGGTGCACTGAAAGGCGAGCAAATATAAAATAACCCTGGTAAGAAATGCAATATGTTTGCTCATCTACAATAAACAGCTTTATAGGCAAGTGCTGTCCAGACACCCTGGTAACCTTTGTGGCCTTTGCCCACTTGTACAGTTTCAATCTGCCTTCGCTTGTGTTAAGAACATAAGAACATAAGAAAGTTTACAAACGAGAGGAGGCCATTCGGCCCATCTTGCTCGTTTGGTTGTTAGTAGCTTATTGATCCCAAAATCTCATCAAGCAGCTTCTTGAAGGATCCCAGGGTGTCAGCTTCAACAACATTACTGGGGAGTTGATTCCAGACCCTCACAATTCTCTGTGTAAAAAAGTGTCTCCTATTTTCTGTTCTGAATGCCCCTTTTTCTAAACTCCATTTGTGACCCCTGGTCCTTGTTTCTTTTTTCAGGCTGAAAAAGTCCCTTGCGTCGACACTGTCAATACCTTTTAGAATTTTGAATGCTTGAATTAGGTCGCCACGTAGTCTTCTTTGTTCAAGACTGAACAGATTCAATTTTTTTAGCCTGTCTGCATATGACATGCCTTTTAAGCCCGGAATAATTCTGGTCGCTCTTCTTTGCACTCTTTCTAGAGCAGCAATATCTTTTTTATAGCGAGGTGACCAGAACTGCACACAATATTCAAGATGAGGTCTTACAAGTGCATTGTACAGTTTTAACATTACTTCCCTTGATTTAAATTCAACACTTTTCACAATGTATCCGAGTATCTTGTTAGCCTTTTTTATAGCTTCCCCACATTGCCTAGATGAAGACATTTCTGAGTCAACAAAAACTCCTAGGTCTTTTTCATAGATTCCTTCTCCAATTTCAATATCTCCCATATGATATTTATAATGTACATTTTTATTTCCTGCGTGCAGTACCTTACACTTTTCTCTATTAAATCCCATTTGCCATGTATCTGCCCAGTTCTGAATCTTGTCTAGATCATTTTGAATGACCTTTGCTGCTGCAACAGTGTTTGCCACTCCTCCTACTTTTGTGTCGTCTGCAAATTTAACAAGTTTGCTTACTATACCAGAATCTAAATCATTAATGTAGATTAGGAATAGCAGAGGACCTAATACTGATCCCTGTGGTACACCACTGGTTACCACACTCCATTCTGAGGTTTTTCCTCTAATCAGTACTTTCTGTTTTCTACATGTTAACCACTCCCTAATCCATGTACATGTGTTTCCTTGAATCCCAACTGCGTTCAGTTTGAGAATTAATCTTTTGTGCGGGACTTTGTCAAAAGCTTTCTGGAAATCTAAATAAACCATGTCATATGCTTTGCAATTATCCATTATCGATGTTGCATCCTCAACATCGGGAGGATGAGGATGTTGCTACAACGAGCTGCAACACATCGACTGGCAGAATGAAACACTTATCAGCTGACTCTCACACGCTCTACACGTGAAACCCAGCGGCAGCAGCCGCAAGCACGGGAACCGCTTCGCTCTGTGACGTCGTCGAGCCAATCGTGCACGGAAATACCCCAGTGTGAAAAAATGGACTTTTAACCTCAAAATGAACCATTTCTTAATCTGAAATTGTTAAACTGCTGCTCGGTTCTGTTTTTAGAGCAGGTATTGAATAGTAGTTTAAGGGCAATGCACACATAGGGAAGAGGAGGCGTTTGCGTGCTTGCGTTGTGCAGAAGTGGATTTAAACACGGCGATTTCACGAGTTCACATTATTTTCCCTGCATTTTTCTACACTGCATTAAAACCTCCTGTCGAGACTTGTTTCCAATAATGATAGAAACATCAAATAGCGGTTATAAACATTGTATTTATATTTGAATACATATGTATATAATATATAATATATATATATATATATATGTGGCCTGGGGTAAATATTTGTATACACTCGGTCCTCGGAGGGCCATAGGTGAGAGAAGACAGTTGTAGGATTGTTAATCACACACACACACGACACTCACAAACACACTCGGAGACACACAGGACCTACACACACTCAGACAGATACACAGACAAACACACACACCTGTTTCCTTTGACAGTGATCAGGAGCTGTTTGGCTGATCAGAGAGATAAGTTGCAGTCTGTCCTCTCCAGGCTAATTCATCTTGTTTGGGTGTCCTTAGCTAAGTAGTCCAGCAACGCGTTCACGTTTCTGTTGAAACTAAAATATGTGTGTCTTTCAATACTGCACATCTATGCAGCCAATGGAAGTGCAGAATAGCAGAGGGGCGCCGCCCCTCAATATGAAAACTGACGTTAAGATGCAAGTGCCGTCTGTCCCGGCAGACCCCCCTGTGGGTGGGGGGATATATATATATATATATATATATATATATATATATATATATATATATATATATATATATATACATAGTTTTGGTTTTCCATTTTCAGTATTATAACATTGTGACTGAGTGTGTTAGATTGTTGTATTAATGTGTTTAAAGGCGTGTAAATTGCCTGGGATAAAGCTGTCCGCAAAATAACTAACAATTCTGTTCAGCTTCCTGTTACTCTTCCATTAAAAGCTGCTACATTTTCTTTCTCTATTCCCTTCAATAAAATCTCTAACATGGTAACGAACCCTATTGATTTTTTAGGAGAAAAAGTACTTTGAATTCGTCATTAGAAACAGCCTCTATGAGGCGTTCATGTGTATAAATTACCGTCAATCGCAATTAGGGTTATTTTTTTTTAATTTAACAATTAAAATTTTTTTTTTGTAAATCAGTATTTTCCTGTAATATTTGTAGTTATAATATATCCCTATTATAAACAGAAGTTTAAACAACACTGAACACCTTCTGTATCTCTCCACTTCTCTCTGTTGTCTTGTAGCCTAGCCTGTCCCTGGGCAATGTGGCCACCGGTTTGCATGCTGCCCTCAGAGAGCTTGTCTAGGCGGGTCCTGTGCAGTGTTTCGATATCTATGGCTGCTCCCCTCTCACCTTTGCTCCCTGCAGCCTGCAGGCTGAGTTTGCACGGGCAATGTGCTGTCATGACTCTTTGGGATTGTCACATTACAAATCCGTATTTCACAGTATTGTTCTGCAAACGGGGTTTACTGTGAAGCTCTTTTCATATTTGAATACAGTGTTTTGAAGTTTACATGGACTTGAAAAGCTCTCATAACTGATCACTGATATCTGCTTTAAAAATACACCCGTCACCATCGGCCAAGGTGCGCTTTTGGTTCATTTTATTGATAAAATGCTTTCATAATAAACGGTAGGTCGCAATTGCATTACTCATAGGATCTGTTCCATTGAACATTTAAGGACTGAATGAGTCCAGGATAAAAAAATAACACTGCTCTACAAAATCACTTTCAATTCATTAATGTATGCAGTTACATTTCAAGTGTAAAGTTTTTGCATTTTTTAAAAAGGTGAGATTGGTTGAAACTGGAACATCAGTATAATCTTGGAATTACAAAACTGAATGCAAATAAATGAATAAACATGGTGTCTCAAACTTTTCACAATAATCTTCAGATGAAACAGTGAGGCGGTCGCCGTCGGCAGGAGTGAACCCATAAGCAGATTGAGGGCAGATAGGAGCCTAAAGGAGACATATTGTACTGACGGTGCTGCTTCACTGCAGCACCCTTCTGACTGCGCTGTTAATCAGTGTTGCAGTGCAGGAGAGAGCAGCAGTGGTGAAGACTGTCTCAAAGGGTTTAAACGTGTGCAACTCAACCACTGTGCCCTTCACAATCCATCTGAGACTGTCTCAAAGGATTAAACCAGAGCAACTCAACCACTGTGCCCTTCACAATCCATCTGAGACTATCTCAAAGGATTAAACCAGAGCAACTCAACCACTGTGCCCTTCACAATCCATCTGAGACTGTCTCAAAGGATTAAACCAGAGCAACTCAACCACTGTGCCCTTCACAATCCATCTGAGACTGTCTCAAAGGATTAAACCAGAGCAACTCAACCACTGTGCCCTTCACAATCCATCTGAGACTGTCTCAAAGGATTAAACCAGAGCAACTCAACCACTGTGCCCTTCACAATCCATCTGACTCTGAGCAGCAGGGCTTGAGGCAGGTTTTTTAATTTGCCTAGCCATTTTTCATAGGGAAATATAAAGAACCAGGTCCCAAGGGGCAATGCTGAATAGTATTATGCTTTAACATCCTAGACATCTCATCCCATTAACAACGAACCAGTAAAGGTCAGTTAGACAAGAGCTTTTCAATAGAGCTGTGTGAGTCTTAATAAACAAAAAAACAAAACACAACACAAGATACTGCTGAACTGATTTTATTTTTAAGCAGTTTTCATTTTTAACATTTTTATGTTACCTGCTTATCTGTACCTTTAAAAAAAAAAAAAAAAGATCCAATCAAGTCAGAACAAATCCAAACCTGCTGTCAAATATGTTTACAGCAGTACAGGAGAGCTATAGAATAGTTTTTAAAAGCATTAACTACACTGGAACGAAGCACAACAGAAATGTGCTGCTTTTGACATCATTAACCCATTTCAAATATATGTAACTGCTGCACAATGCAAATCAACAACTTCTCAACTTTAATAAAACATGTATTTACAACATCACATTTGCTTCACAGTTAAACACAATGAACGCTTAATCTTATTACTGTTAGAAATGCAATCCGCAGTCTACGCCAACTTTCACGTCTTGAAAACTGTTCACTGAACATCCTCTATTTGTACGCTAATATTCTTTAGTTTCATGAACATCTTTATCCTCCAAACCAAACCAAAAAGCAGCCTGGGTATTCAGTATGTTGTTCTGAAGTGCTTGTTCACCTTTTCTGTGGTAATATACAGCACGAGATTGGTAAGCAAGAACTGCTCATGCTCCTTTAACCACACGAGTTCCATGAAAACCCGCCCTTCAGAGTCGCTGTACCTGATACAGTAATTCTCCCCCATGTAGTCGTCAGATGTGGATGCTTTGGTAGACAACTGCATGCTTACAGGTGTGCTGACACACCAGAATGGATCCTGGACCTCATCCAAAACCGTCAAACTCATCATACAACATCTCTGTGGAAGAAAAACAGCAACACACACACACACACACACACACACACACACACACACACACACACACACACACACACACACACACACACACACACACACACACACACACACACACACACACACACACACACACACACACAATAGGTGGTTACAATCATGGCATTTGAAGCCATTACTAAACACACAGACCACATCATGGTGTGAAATTGTACAGAATTGTGTCCAAAGTGACTGGGTTCAGATTCCCAGTAAACACTGCACGAGCTTACTAGAGATTAATCCGGGTATGGTTGGTTTTATACAGTCTCATTAGCACTTATCTGCAGCTACCTAATGTTCCCACAGGGTTCTGTAGAAGCACTCGCTGATGCATTTGATTCAGTCTGCAAACCCTCTAACAAGAAATTCAACTATTTGGTCCCTGGATCTTAACATTTACAAGGCTTTACAATTAATCAATGCACAGCATTATAATATTTGTATATAATTAGTGTAGAATTATTATCCCAGATGGCACTGAAGTGCTTTATATGTTAAATTAACTGATTGGTTATGGACACAAGTGTTAAAATGCTTCTCTACAATGATATTACAAAGACAATAATGCATTAAAGCCTTGTGGAAAAATATAACAAACCCACACTTGTATTCTTCTTATTATTCTAGAGCTCTGTAGCTACCTCTACCACTCCTCCTAAAGCCTCCACGCTCCAGGCGGTGCTGATTTTGCCGGAGATGGCTGTGTGCTGTGACAGGTCATGCCTGCTGATTACTACCAGTCGTACCGACTCACTGCGAACGTGCTCTGCAAACAAAAGGACAAGAGCCTGACAGGGTCCTGGTTTCTGCAGTGTGACAGTCCAGCGCGATTTTCACCTTTTACAAAACACACTCGCAAAACGACCTCACTGCACTGGTATTAGTGCAGCTGCAGCTGCTAATCAAATACATCGATTAGCATGTGAACACTTTCCCATTGCTGCCGTCATCTGAGTACTGGACATACAAGACAGTAATCACTTGGGAACAAACATTCTTACTCATGAAAATAGCAAACTGAAAATGTATATTACAGGAACGTCTTGATTATTCTAACTCTGGTTTTACAGAACACGCTGTTATCCAAAGAGCCCCCATGTAATCTGTCCTGTTATTTACAATACCGTTGTGAGAACATGTGCAAACAAGCCCTCTCAACATCTGCTATCTGCAATAGGTTTCTGTATTTCAAAGGAAAGGGTTTTTAGCTCACTAGAGAATTACAACAGCGCCCTCTACTGGCAGTTTGTAACCCTTAATACTACACTGAAGGAAACACGTCGTTTGAGAAAATAAATAATATTGAACCCTTTCAGAAACATACCTTATTTCCTTTACAAGAAACTAATTTCTAACTATGAATTAAAAAATTCAATAAATAAATAAAAAAAAAAACTGTTTTAACAGGTTACTGCTTCATTTTCTTTTTTTCAAATAGGATGTTTTTTTTCAAAATATGGTCTTGCTTATACCCGTTTTACTTATGAAACTAAAGGGCATTCTTTTGATTGAGTGTCTTCTTATCTGTGTATCTGGAGGCTGCTGTCTGTATGTCACAATTACAGCTCACAAAAGCATATAGTTTTGCAGCGTGTAGCTGAGATTGCACACACACACTTGCATTGTAAAACATCTTGTGCTACACTAGGGTTAAATAAAGTTCTCAGTTTGCTAGAGAATGTGTTAGCCTTGCACTTCCTAGGCCACTTCACCTGAAGCATCTAAATAGCTGCAAAGCATGTGTCATGAGACAGCTGGTTTGCTATCGACAGGAAAGCAGGACCTGGGGGGGATGGGGGCAATTTTATACTCAACTGAAATGACCGTGAGAGTGCAAGATTCTCTAAAAGCAAGGCTTGAATATAAAGATTAGTTTTACATTACTGTGCTACCTGACAGCATGTTTGAAAATGAAAATAAACATTTGCAAATTGATTTGTGCACCTGTGAGACCAATGCGATCATTTTAATGAGATATTTAGTGTCTCAGAATGTGGGGGTAATCTGTCTGTAATATACCTGTGAAGGTAAATCATAGTGGTTCTACTTGGTGACAGCTCTAAATGTGTACTTATTGTCATAGCAGTGCAATACACCGCCCCTTTATAAAATACATGTGCTCGTACCTTTCTTGCAAAACAACTGAGTAAATTGTCCAGACATGAAGACATTCCCAGCACTATGAAGGGAAATATGCAGTTTGTATCCATGGAGACCATACTCGGGATCCGAGTAATCCATGAGACGTGTGGCAGCGGGTACACTATAGAGCTTTAAAAACAAAACAAAAACTGCATTATTTGTGTACACTTATTCAGACAAACGCTTTGTTCAACAAGTTATTTTGAAAACAAAATTCTATCCTGGCTGTAACATATTTTTTGTGTTAATACTAAATATGGCAAATCATGCAACAATAGCAAGTTCAGACAACAGGCTACAATGGACCCAAATGAATGAAAGCTGTCGAATAATCTTTGTGGAAGGGCGCCAGGAGTTACTATTTGAACAGATCAATCATACCAGACTGATGATCCCAGGATACTTCTTTCAACCAGCTTGTGAAAATGAAGGCTTGCTATAAACAAAGCTACTGACCAGCGCCCCTGAAAGGAAAAGCTTACTTTAATATTTTAACCGTAAAAAAACGAAAAATAATATCAGATTAAATATCATTTTGCAACTGCATAGCCTGAGGGAGCACTCTTACAGGCAAGTGATATTTAGAAGAGGAAGATTCATCTCTGGTTATCTATTTACTATCAATGCAGAACAACTGGGAGGGATGTTTGCTCTTTTTGCATTAAACAATCAATTTCTTCAATGTTCACGACCCAGACTGGAGATATGCAAATTTTGGCACAGGGTATTGGACAGATATGCTAATTTTAGGTACGTGTATTGTGGGATATATGCAAAATTTGGAGGACAGGATTTGGCAGGTGTGCAAATTTTGCAGTCGTTATTTGACAGATATGTAAATTTTGTCAGACGGTAGTATGGGAGATATGCAAATTTTGGCCCAGTGTATTGGGCAGATATGGTCATTTTAGGAACGTCTATTGTGGGAGAAATGCAAATCTTGGAGGACAGTATTTGGCAGGTATGCAAATTTTGGCAGACGGTATTTGGCATATATGCAAATTTTGGTAGAGGGTATTATTGGAGATATGCAAATTTTGGCAGAGAGTATTATCGGAGATATGCAAATTTTGGCACAGGGTATTGGGAAGATATGCTAATTTTAGGAGTGTGTATTATGGGAGATATGCAAAATTTGGAAGACAATATTTGGCAGGTATGCAAATTTTGGCAGACGGCTTTTGGCAGATATGTACATTTTGGCAGACGGTATTATGGGAGATATGCAAATTTTGGCAGAGGGTATTATGGGAGATATGAGAATTTTGGCAAAGGGTATAGGGCAGATATGCAAATTTTAGGAGCATGTATTGTGGGAGATATGCAAATTTTGCAGGACAGTATTTGGCAGGTATGCAAATTTTCAAGACAGTATTTGGTATATATGCAGAACATAAGAACATAGAAAGTTTACATGCAGAGTTTTTCACATTCGGCCCATCTATGCTCGTTTGGGAGGGTGTATCGTTGGAGATATGCAAATTCATCAAGCAGCTTCTTGAAAGATCCCAGGGTGTCAGCTTCAACAGCATTTTTGTGGGAGAAATGCAATTCCAGTATTTGGCAGCCAACTATTCTCTGTGTAAAAAAGTGCCTCCTATTTTCTGTTCTGAATGCCCCTTTGTCTAATTTCCATTTGTGATCCCTGGTCCTTGTTTCTTTTTTCAGGCTGAAAAAGTCCCTTGGGTCGACACTGTCAATACCTTTTGGAATTTTGAATGCTTGAATTAGGTCGCCAAGTAGTCTTCTTTGTTCAAGACTGAACAGATTCAATTCTTTTAGCCTGTCTGCATATGACATGCCTTTTAAGCCCGGAATAATTCTGAACAACATCCATCCTTCTCTTCTTTGCACTCTTTCTAGAGCAGCAATATCTTTTTTTGTATAGCGAGGTGATGTTGTGGTCTGAGTTTGCCAGAACTGAACACAATATTCAAGATGAGGTCTTACTAATGCATTGTACAGTTTTAAACAGCATTACTTGTCTTTGATTTAAATTCAACACTTTTCACAATGTATCCAAGCATCTTGTTAGCCTTTTTTATAGCTTCCCCACATTGTCTAGATGAAGACATTTCTGAGTCAACAAAAACTGGCCTAGGTCTTTTTCATATATGCAAATTTTGGCACAGGGTATAGGGCATATATGCTAATTTATAATGTACATAATTTTTATTTCCAAATGATGGACCTTACATTTTTCAGGTATACAAATTTTGGCAGCCAGTATTTGGTATATATTCAGAATTTTGGCAGAGTATCATTTTGACATGCAACCTTTCACTGGTATAAGGCATATGCTAAGTGATTTGGAGTTACAAATTTTTGCCTATTGTATTGTGGTCGATATGCAAATTTAACAAGTTTGCTTACTATACCAGAATAGGAAATCATATAATGTAGATTGCAAATAGCAGAGGACCTAATACTGATCCCTGTGGTACACCGCTGGTTACCACACTCCATTCTGAGTTTTTTCCTCTAATCAGTACTTTCTGTTTTCTACATGTTAACCACTCCCTAATCCATGTGCAATTTTTTCCTTGAATCCCAGATGCGTTCAGTTTGAGAATTAATCTTTTGTGCGGGACTTTGTCAAAAGCTTTCTGGAAATTAAATAAACCATGTCATATGCTTTGCAATTATCCATTATCGATGTTGACATCCTCAAAAAAATCAAGCAGTTAGGGGTACACGATATGCCTTTCCTAAAACCAGTCTGACTCCCAGGACCCTGTTAAACATATAGGTAAAAAATTTTGGATATTATTATGGGTCATAAGTTTACATATAATAGAAGTCAGGCTTACTGGTCTGTAGTTAATGGTTCAGTTTTGCTTCCCTTTTTGTGGATCGGTATTACGTTTGCAATTTTCCAGTCAAAGGTACAACCCCATTCAAGAGAATGTGTGCAGCATCTTGGTTAGCCATACTAAATTAAGATTTCAACTTCTTTGAGTATAAAATGGGAAAACTCATCCAGCACGAGGGGATTTGTTTAATTTAAAATGGTGGAAATGACAAATGACTGCTTCCTAACACAATTTGTCAAGGCACCGACTAGAGGGGAGGCATGCCTTGATTTAGTCTTTTCAAATAACGAAGACAGAATAACTAAAACAGAGGTCAGAGAACCACTGGCAAACTCAGACCACAATATGGTCTCATTTGAAGTGTTTTTTAAAACCCCAAAAGTAATGACTAAAGCTAAGGTTTACAATTTTAGAAAAGCAAACTATGAAGGTATGAAACAGAGACTAACAGAAGTAGATTGGAGTAAAATAGAGAAAACACCCACAGAAGAAGGATGGTTGTTCTTCAAAAATGTAGTACTAGAGGCGCAAAACAATTATATCCCTAACGTAGACAAATCTAAATGTAAAACTAAATTGCCAAAATGGTTTAATAGATCAATTTAAAAAAATATTCAGTGAAAAAAGACACTTTACAGAGCATTAAAAAAGGACCAAAAAGAAAGTACGCAGAAAGAGTACACAGAACTGCAAACGCAAGTCAAAAAGAAAGTTAGAAAGGCCAAGAGAGAAATAGAAATGAACATTACTAAGGGAGCTAAAACCAATTCCAAAATGTTTTTCCAATATTACAACAGCAAGCGAACATTCAAAGAGGAGATTAAATGTTTAAGAGATACAAATGGCAAAATCGTAGATGAAGAAAAAAAAATAGCAAATATATTAAATGATTACTTTTCACAAGTTTTTACAAAGGAAGATACTGACAACATGCCCCACATGTCATCCAGTTCCTATCCAGTTTTAAATAACTTTAGCATAACTGAGGCAGAAGTGTTAAAGGGACTAGGAGCTCTTAAAATAAACAAATCCCCTGGGCCGGATGAGATCCTCCCAGTAGTACTCAAAGAAATGAAAGAAGTAATTTACAAACTGCTAACCAAGATCATGCAGCAGTCTCTTGACACAGGGGTGGTACCGACAGACTGGAAAATTGCAAACGTAATACCGATCCACAAAAAGGGAAGCAAAACTGAACCAGGTAACTACAGACCAGTAAGCCTGACTTCTATTATATGCAAACTTATGGAAACTATAATAAGATCCAAGATGGAAAATTACCTATATGGTAACAGGGTCCTGGGAGACAGTCAACATGGTTTTAGGAAAGGGAGATCGTGTCTAACTAACTTGCTTGATTTTTTTGAGGATGCAACATCGATAATGGATAATTGCAAAGCATATGACATGGTTTATTTAGATTTCCAGAAAGCTTTTGACAAAGTCCCGCACAAAAGATTAATTCTCAAACTGAACGCAGTTGGGATTCAAGGAAACACATGTACATGGATTAGGGAGTGGTTAACATGTAGAAAACAGAAAGTACTGATTAGAGGAAAAACCTCAGAATGGAGTGTGGTAACCAGCGGTGTACCACAGGGATCAGTATTAGGTCCTCTGCTATTCCTAATCTACATTAATGATTTAGATTCTGGTATAGTAAGCAAACTTGTTAAATTTGCAGACGACACAAAAGTAGGAGGAGTGGCAAACACTGTTGCAGCAGCAAAGGTCATTCAAAATGATCTAGACAAGATTCAGAACTGGGCAGACACATGGCAAATGACATTTAATAGAGAAAAGTGTAAGGTACTGCACGCAGGAAATAAAAATGTGCATTATAAATATCATATGGGAGATATTGAAATTGGAGAAGGAATCTATGAAAAAGACCTAGGAGTTTTTGTTGACTCAGAAATGTCTTCATCTAGGCAATGTGGGGAAGCTATAAAAAAGGCTAACAAGATGCTCGGATACATTGTGAAAAGTGTTGAATTTAAATCAAGGGAAGTAATGTTAAAACTGTACAATGCACTTGTAAGACCTCATCTTGAATATTGTGTGCAGTTCTGGTCACCTCGCTATAAAAAGATATTGCTGCTCTAGAAAGAGTGCAAAGAAGAGCGACCAGAATTATTCCGGGCTTAAAAGGCATGTCATATGCAGACAGGCTAAAAGAATTGAATCTGTTCAGTCTTGAACAAAGAAGACTACGTGGCGACCTAATTCAAGCATTCAAAATTCTAAAAGGTATTGACAGTGTCGACCCAAGGGACTTTTTCAGCCTGAAAAAAGAAACAAGGACCAGGGGTCACAAATGGAGTTTAGAAAAAGGGGCATTCAGAACAGAAAATAGGAGACACTTTTTTACACAGAGAATTGTGAGGGTCTGGAATCAATTCCCCAGTAATGTTGTTGAAGCTGACACCCTGGGATCTTTCAAGAAGCTGCTTGATGAGATTTTGGGATCAATAAGCTACTAACAACCAAACGAGCAAGATGGGCCAAATGGCCTCCTCTCATTTATAAACTTTCTTATGTTCTTAGGTTCTTATATGGGAGATTTGCATTTTTTGGCACAGGATATTATGGGAGATATGGAAATTCTGGCATATTGTATAGGACATATATATTCATTTTATGAGCATTTTTTGTGGCAGATATGCAAATTCTGGAGGACAGTATTTGGCAGGTATGCAAATATTGGCAGATGGTATTTGGGTATATATATATATATATATATATATATATATATATATATATATATATGGAAATTTTGCCATAGGGTCATATGGGAGATTTCCTAATTTTGGCAGAGGATATTATGGGAGATACGCAAATTTTGGCAGAGGGTATTATGGGAGATATGCAAATTTTGGCAGAGGGTAATATGGGAGATATGCAAATTTTGGCAGTGGTTCTAATGAGAGCTATGCAAATTTTCGCACAAGGTAGATGGAATATATACTAATTATAGGAGTGTGTATTGTGGGGGATATGCAAATTTTGGAGGACAGTATTTGGCAGGTATGCAACGATTGGCAGACGCTATTTGGCATATATGCAAATTTTGGCAGAGGGTCATATGGGAGATTTACATATTTTAGCAAAGGATATTATGGGAGATATGGAAATTTTGGCACATTGTATAGGACATATATATTTATTTTACGACCATTATTTTGTGGGAGAAATGCAAATCTTGCAGGATAGTATTTGGCAGGTAAGCAAATTTGTAAGACGGTATTTGGCAGTTATGCAAGTTTTGGCAGAGGGTGTTATGGGAGATATGCAAATTGTGGCACAGGGTGTAGGGCAGATATGCTAATTTAAGGAGGGTGTATTGTGGAGGATATGCAAATTTGATTTAATTTTCCCAACATACAGTATTGGGCGAAGTTGCAAATCTATTGCAGTCATATATTTGGCAGATATGTAAATGTGGGCAGAGGGTATATATGGAATATTCAATTTTGGCAGAGGGTCATTGGGGAGATATACAAATTTGCAGACGTCGAGGAATATAGGGCAGAGTATACTTAATTTTATCCAAAGGGGAATAGGGCCATATGCTAATTTTTAGGACATAGGTTCCGGAGCACTATTTTGGCAGAAATTTTGGTAGATGGTAACATGGCAAATGTTTGGCAGTTAACTGGATATGCAAATTTTGGCACAGTTTATACGGCACGTATATTTTGGCAGGGGTATTAGATATGCAAATTTTGGCAGAGGGTATTATGGGAGATATGCAAATTTTGGCAGTGGTTATAATGGGAGCTATGCAAATTTTCGCACAAGGTAGATGGAATATATGCTAATTAGGAGCGTGTATTATGGGGGATATGCAAATTTTGGAGGACAGTAATTGGCAGGTATGCAACTATTGGCAGACGCTATTTGTCATATATGCAAATTTTGGCAGAGGGTCATATGGGAGATTTCCAAATTTTGGCAAAGGATATTATGGGAGATATGCAAATTTTGCACAGGGTATTGGGCAGCTATGCTAATTTTAGGAGTGTGTATTGTGGGCGATATGAAAAATTTGGAGGACAGTGTTTGGCAGGTATGCAAATTTTGCAGATGGTATTTGACACATATCTAAATTTTGGCAGAGGGTATTATGGGAGATATATAAATTTTGACCAGTGTATAGGGCAGATATGCTAATTTTAGGAGTGTGTATTGCGGGAGATTTGCAAATTTTGGCACAGGGTATAGTTCAGATATGCTCCTTTGAGGACCATGTATTGTAGATGATATGCATATTTTGGAGATCACTAAGTGGCAGGATGCAAATTTTGGCAGACAGTATTTGGAGGATATGCAAACTTTGGCAGAGGGTTTTATGGGAGATATGCAAACTTTGGCAGAGGGTATTATGGGAGATATGTACATTTCCGTCCAGCGTATAGGGCATTTATGCTAATTTTAGGAGTGTGTATTGTGGGAGATATGCACATTTTGGAGGACTGTATTTAGCAGGTATGCAAAGTTTGGGAGATGGTATTTGGCAAATATGCAAATTTTGGCAGAATGTGTTCTGGGATATATACATATTTTGGCAGAAGGTATAATGGGAGATATGTTACTTTTGGCACAGGGTTTAGGGCAGATATGTTACTTTTACAAGCGTGTGTTTTGAGAGATATTCAAATTTTAGAGGACAGTATTTGGCAGGTATGCAACTATTGGCAGACAGTATTTGGCATATATGGAAATTTTGCCACAGGTTCAGAAGGGAGATTTCCAAATTTTGGCAGAGGATATTAAGGGAGATACACACATTTTGGGGGAGGGTATTATGGGAGATATGCTAATTTTGGCAGAGGCTATTAGGGAGCTATGCAAATTTTGACAAAGTGTATAGGACAGATATGCTATTTTTAGGAGCGTGTACTGTGGGCGAAATGCAAATTTTGGAGGACAGTATTTGGCAGGTATGCAAATTTTGGCAGAGGGTATTATGGGAGATATGCAAATTTTGGCACAGAGTTTAGTGCGGATATGCTAATTTTAAGAGCTAGCATTGTGGTTGATATGCAAATGTTGGGTTCTGGCGTTTGGCATGTATGCAAATTTTAGCAGATTGTATTTGGCAGATATGCAAATTTTGGCAGAGGGTATTATCGGAGATATACAAATTTTGGCAGAGGGTATTTGGCAGATATGCAAATTTGTCAAGCACTACTTGGCAGATATGCAATCTTTGGTAGAAGGTATTATGGGAGATATGCAAATTTTGGCACAAGGTATAGGTCACATATGCTAATTTAAGGAGCATATATTGTGGAAGTTAAGCATATTTTGGAGATCACCATGTGGCAGGTATGCAAATTTTGGCAGACATTATTTGGCGGATATGCAAACTTTGGCAGAGGGTTTTATGGGAGATATGCAAATGTTGACAGAGAGTATTATGGGAGATATGTAAATTTTCAGCTATGTTATATTTTGGAGCATCTATTTTGGAAGACATGCAAAATTTGGTGGTCACAAATTTGCAGGTATGCAAATTTTGGCAGACAGTATTTGGCAGATATGTAAATTTTGGCAGAGGGTATTGTGGGAGATATTACAATTTTGGCAGAGGGTATTATGAGAGATATACAAATTTTTGACAGGTTATATATGCTAATTTTAAATATGCAAATGTTGGCACAGGGTATAGGTCAGCTATGCAAATTTTAGGAGCGTGTATTGTGGAAGATATGAAAATTTTAGTGGTCACTATTTTGCAGGTATGCAAATATTGGCAGACAATATTTGACAGAAGGTATAATGGGAGATAAGGAAATTTTGGCACAGGGTATTAAGCAGATATACTAATTTTACAAGCGTGTATTTTGAGAGATATGCACATTTTGGAGAACAGTATTTGGCAGGTATGCAAATTTTGGCAGAAATTATTATGGGAGATATGCAAATTTTTTGCACAGGGTATAGGGCAGATATGCTCATTGAAGGAGTGTGTACTGTGGAAGATATGCAAATGTTGGAGGTCACTAAGTGGCAAATTTGGCGGATATGCAAACTTTGGCAGAGGGTATTATAGGGGATATGCAAATTTTGGCACAGGGTATAGGGCAGATATTTTAATTTTAGTAGCATGTATTGTGGGAGATATCCAAATTTTGGAGTACAGTATTAGGCAGGTATGCAAATTTTGGCAGAGAGTATTATGAAAGATATGCAAATTTTTGCAAAGGGTTTAGGGCTGATATACTCCTTTTTGGAGAGAGCATTGTGGGAGATATGCAAATATTGGAGGACTATATTTAGCAAGTATGCAGATTTTGGCAGATGTTATTTGGCATATATGCAAATTTTGGCAGTGGGTATTATGGGAGATATGCAAATTTTGGCACAGGGTATAGGTCAGATATCCTAATTTTAGGAGTGTGTATTGTGGGACATATGCAAATTTTGGAAGACTCTACTTGGCAGATTTGCAAATTTTGGCACATAGTATTATGGGAGATATACAAATTTTGGCACATGGTATTATGGGAGATATGCAAATTTTGGCACAGGGTATAAGTCAGATATGTTAATCTTAGGAGCATGTATTGTGGAAGATCTACAAATTTAGGCAGATGGTATTTGGCAGATATGCAAATTTTGATAGAGGGTATTACGGGAGATATTACAATTTTGGCTGAGGGTGTTATGAGAGATATAAAAATTTTGGCACAGTGTATAGGGCAGATATGCTAATTTTAGGAGCATGTATTGTGGGAGATATAAAAATTTTGGAGGACGACAGTATTTGGCAGGTATGAAAATTTGGGCAGATCGTTTTTGGCAGATATGCAAATTTTTGCAGAAAATATTATGGGAGATATGCAAATGTTGGCACAGGGTACACGGCGGATATGCTAATTTTAAAAGCGAGAATTGTGGGAGATATGCAAATTTTGGGTTACAATAGGTGGCACATATGCAAATTTTAGCAGATGGTATTTGGCAGATAGTATTATGGGAGAAATGTAAATTTTTTTACCCAGATTATAGTGCAGATATTCTCATTTTAAGAGAGTGTATTGTGGGAGATATGGAAATTTTGGAGGCCTGTATTTAGCAGGTATGCAAAGTTTGGAAGGGGTTTTCCCATTTTATATGGGGGAAGTTGAAATCTCCCATTAGTATGGCTTCTCTTTGCTACACACATTTCTAATCTGGCAGTTTATAGCATGCTCCTATTATTATGCCCTTTGAATTTTTGTCCATCATTCTGACCCATATTGATTCTGCTTTAATTTCTTTGTTCAGGTTTAACCCCTGGGCTTCAAGACTGTTTCTTATGTATAACGCTACCCCTCCTCCTCTTCTGTGGATAGGTGCATGCAATGTAGAAATTTGCATATCTCTCAGAAGCCCCCACAGTGCTGTAAGCAGTCACAACAACAGGGCCCTTAGTCGTTTAAAGGAGATATAAAAGGTTCTGAGACCCCAACTAACATTAAAAGTGATGGTGACTCATTGGATAGGCGCATGTAATGTTGAAATTTGTATATCTCCTGGAACACCAGTGGCTTTGCAAGCAATCCCCACAACAGGGCTTTAAGTCATATAAAGTAGCTATAAGAGCTCCTGAGCGCCAATACAAGTGATGGATAGGCATATGCGATGTGGAGATTTGCATATTTACCAGAATTCCTTCCAGTATAGCGTGTGGTCACCACAACAGGGCCCTTAGTCATTTTAAGGAGATATAAAATCAACCATTACCTTCAATGGTCACAAATTGGATTGGTGCATGCAATGTGGAAATTTGAATATCTCTCAGAAGCCAGAGCAGCATTCTGAGTGCTCACAACAACAGGGCCCTTAATCATTTAAAGGAAATATGAAAGGTCCTGCAAACCCACCAACATTACAAGTGATGATGATGCATTGTGGAAATTTGCGTATCTCCCAGAAGAAGCCCCAGCAGTGTTTTGAGCGATCACCACAACAGGGCCCTTAGCTAGGAAAGGAGATATAAATGCTCTTCAGCACCCAACCAACATCAAAATTCACAGTCACGCATTGGATAGTTGCATGCAATGTGGAAATTTGCAGACACAGCTGGTTTCGCTGCATAACCAGTTTTGTTGCGCAGACGCTGCCGCTTTCACTGTGCACCCTGTTTTGCAGATGCAGCCTCTTTGGCTGTGTAGCCATGTTCACAAACGCAACCGGTTTTGCTGCGCAGCGGTTTTGCAGATGCAACAGGTTTCGTAGACGCAGCCAGTATCCAGACGCAGCCGGTTTCGCAGACACAGCCAGTTTACGTATTCGCTGCTCAGCCAGCAATGCAGAAGCAGCCGCTTTCACTGCGCAGCCGGTTTCGCAGATCCAGCCGGTTTTGTAGATGCAGCCGGTTTCCCAGATGCAGTCAGTTTCACTGCGCAACCAGTTTCGCAGATGCAGCCGGTTTCGATGCATAGCCGGTTTTGCTGCGCAGCCAGTTTCGCAGATACAGCCGGATTCGCTGGGCATCCAGTATCTACGCAGCCGGTTTCCGGAAGCAGCCGGTTTTGCAGATGCTGCCGGTTTCACTACGCAGCCTGTTTCGCAGACGCAGCCGTTGCAGCATGTTTGGCTACGCAGTCGGGCTCACAGCCGCAGCCGGTTTCGTTGCGCAGCTGGCTTCAAAGATGCAGCCATTTTTACTGCGCAGCTGGCAATGCAGATACAGCCAGTTTCCAGATGCAACCGCTTTCGCAAATGGAGCCGGTTTTGCTGCGCAGCCAGTTTCGCAGATACAGTCGGATTCGCTGCGCAGCCAGTATCGTTACGCAGCCGGTTTCCAGACGCAGCCGGCGCAGCCTGTTTGGCTGCGTAGCCAGTTTCGCAGATACAGTTGGAGTCAGTGTGCAGCCAGTACCGATACGCAGCTAGTTTTGCAGACGCAGCCGCCTCAGCATGTTTGGCTACATAGCCGGGTTCGCAGCCGAAGCCGGTTTCGCTGCACAGCTGCTTCAAAGACGTAACTGGTTTCGCTGCGTAGCTGGGTTCGCAGATGCAGCCGGTTTCGCTGTGCAGCCTGATTCCCTGAGCAGCCGGCAATGCAGATGCAGCTGATTTCGCTGCGTAGCCAGTTTTGCTGTGCAGCCAGTATCACAGATACAACTGGATTCGCTGCGCAGCTAATATCGGTGCGCAGCTGGTTTTGTTGCATAGCCAGGTTCACAGACGCAGCCGGTTTCACAGACACAGCTGGTTTCGCTGCTCCTCCGGTTTCATAGATGCAGCCGGTTTTGCTGCGCAGCCAGTTTCGCAGACGCAGCCGGATTCGCTGCCTAGCCAGTTTTGCTGCGCAGTCAGTTTCACTATGCAGCCGGTTTCCAGACACAGCCTGTTTCACAGATGCAGCCGGTTTTGCTGCGCAGCCAGTTTCGCAGATGCAGCCGGATTCGCTGCCTAGCCAGTTTTGCTGCGCAGCCAGTTTCACTATGCAGCCGGTTTACAGACACAGCCTGTTTCACAGATGCAGCCGGTTTCGCTGCGTAGCCAATTTTTCTGAGCAGCCAGTTTCGCAGATACAGCCGGATTCGCTGCGGAGTCAGTATCGCTACACAGACGGTTTCTATACGCAGCCGGTTTCCATACACAGCCTGTATCACAGACGCAGCCGGCGCAACATGTTTGGCTATGCATCCGGCTTCGCAGCTGCAGCTGGTTTCAAAGACGCAGCCAGTTTCGCTGCGTAGCCAGGTTCAGAGACGCAGCTGATTTCGTTGCGCAGCCTGATTCGCTACGCATCCAGTATCACTGCGCAGCTGGTTTCACAGATGTAGCCGTTTTCGCAGAAGCTGCCGGTTTCGCTGCGTAGCCAGTTTTTCTGAGCAGCCAGTTTCATAGATACAGCCAGATTCACAGGGCAGCCAGTATCGCTGCGCAGCTGGTTTCGCAGACGCAGCCAGATTCACTGCATAGCCAGTTTTGCAACGCAGCCGGATTCCCTGCGTAGCCAGTTTTTCCGCGGAGCCAGTTTTTCAAATACAACCGGATTCGCTGCGCAGCCAGTATCATTAGGGAGCCAGTTTCCAGACGCAGCTGGTTTCGCTATGCAGCCGGGTTCCAGACGCAGCCAGTTTCCCAGACGTAGTCTGTTTCGCTGCATAGCCGTTTGCTGCGCAGTCAGTTTCGCAGATACAGCCGGATTCGCTGCGTAGCCGGTTTCGCAGACGCAGCTGCCGCAGTATGTTTGGCTATGCAGCCGAAGCCGGTTTCGTTGTGCAGCTGGCTTCAAAGACGTAGGCGTTTTTTTTGCGTAGCTGGGTTTGCAGACGCAGACGGTTTTGCTGCGCAGCCAGGTTCGCCGACGCAGCCGGTATCGCTACTCAGCCGGTTTCCAGTCGCAGCCTGTTTCGCAGACGCAGCCGGTGCAGCCTGTTTCGATTCACAGCCACAGCTGATTTTACTGCGCAGCTGGCTTCAAAGATGCAGCCGGTTTCGCTACTCAGCCGGTTTCGTAGATGCAGCTGGTTTCGCTATACAGCCGGTTTCCAGAGGCAGCCGGTTTCCCAGATTCAATCTGTTTCGCTGCGTAGCCAGTTTTGCTGTGCAGCCAGTATCACAGATACAGCCAGAATCGTTGCACTGCTAGTATCGGTGCGCAGCTGGTTTTGTTGCCTAACCGGGTTCGCAGATGCCGACAGTTTTACTCCTCAGCCGGTTTTGCTGCGCAGCTAGTTTCGCAGATACAGCCGGATTCGCTGCGGAGCCAGTATTGCTACGCAGCCAGTTTCCAAACACAGCCCGTTTCGCAGACGCAGCCGGTTTTGCTGCTAAACCGATTTCGTAGATGCTGCCTGTTTCGCAGCTGCAGCAGGTTTCTCTGCTCAGCCGGGTTCGCAGGCGCAGCGCTATTCGCTGCGCATCCAGTTTCCCTGTACGGCCGGCAATGCAGATGCAGCCGGTTTGGCTGTGCAGCCAGCTTTGCAGACGTAGCCGGGTTCGTCGACGCAGCCGGTATCACTACTCAGCCGGTTTCCAGACGCAGCCGGCGCAGCCTGTTTGACTGCGTAGCCATGTTCGCAAACTCAACCAGTTTTGCTGCGCAGCGGGTTTCATAGATGCAGCCTGTTTCGCTGCGCAGCCAGTATCGTTACACAGCCAGTTTCGCGACGCAGCCGGTTCTTCAGCGCAGCCAGTTTTGAAGATACAGCCGGATTCGCTGCGCAACCAGTATCGCTGTGCATCTCGTTTCCCAGATGCAGCTGATTTCAATACCTAGCCAATTTTTCTGAGCAGCCAGTTTCATAGATACAGCCGGATTCGCAGCACAGCCAGTATCGCTGCCTAGCTCGTTTCAAAGATGCAGACCGATTTTCTGTTTCGCAGATGCTGCCTTTGCAGCTTTTTCGTTACTCAGCCGGGTTCACAGCCGCAGCCAGTTTCCAAACGCAGCCTGTTTCGCAGACGCAGCCTGTTTGGCTTTGCAGCCGGGTTCTCATTCGCAGCTGGTTTCGCTGCTCAGCTGGCTTCGAAGACGCAATCGCAGGCACAGCTGGTTTGGCTGCTAAACCGGTTTCGTAGACACAGCTAGTTTCGCTATGCAGCTTGTTTTGCAGACGCTGTCTGTTTTGCTGAGCCGGTTTTTCTGCACAGCCAGTTTTACAGATCCAGCCGGATTCGCAGCGCAGCCAGTATCGCTAAGTAGACAGTTTCCAGACGCAGACACAGACGGTTTCGCTGATCCAACGGTTTCGTTGACGCAGCCGGTTTTCAGACGCAGCCGGATTAGCTGCACATCTGGTTTTGCAGACGCAGCCGGTTTCCAGACGCAGCATGTTTTGCAGATGCAGCCGGCGCAACCTGTTTGGCTACGCAGCCGCAAACGGTTTCGCTGTACAGCTGGCTTCGAAGACCCAGCCACTTTGGCTGCTAAACTGGTTTCGTAACCGGACCCGGTTTCACAGATACAGCCAGATTCACTGCGCAACCAGTACCGCTATGCCGCAAGTTTCCAGAAGCAGCCGGTTTCGCAGACGCAGCCGGTTTCTATATGCAGCTGGTTTACAGAAGCAGCCTGTTCCGCTGACGAAGCCAGCGCACCCTGTTTGACTAAGCAGACGGATTCGCAGCTGCCGGTATCACTGCACAGCCTGTTTCGCAGACGCAGCCGGCGCAGCTTGTTTTGCTGTGTAGCCATGTTCGCAGCTGCAGCCAGTTTTACTACGCAGCCCATTTCGCAGACGCAGCCGGTTTCGCTGCGCAGCCAGTTTCGCAGACACAGCCTGATTCGCTACGCAGCTGGTTTCCAGACGCAGCCGGTTGCACAGACAAGGACGTTTCACTTTGCAGCCCGATTCGCTGCGCAGCGGTTTTTGCAGAAACAGCCGGTTTCGCTGCTCCGTCGGTTTCGCTGCTCCGTCGGTTTTGCTGCGCATCCGGTTTCCCTGCGCAGCCTGCAATGCAGATGCAGCCGGTTTTTCTGAGCAGTCTGTTTAACAGATACAGCCGGTTTTGCTGCGCAGTCCGCTTCGCACACACAGCCTGTTTCGCAGTCGCAGCTGGCGCAGCCTGTTTAGCTGTGTAGCCATGTTCTGAGCCGCAGCCGGTTTTGCTACGCAGACGCAGCTGGTTTCGCTGCGCAGACACAGCCTAATTCGCTACGCAGCCAGTTTCCAGATGCAGCCGGTTGCACAGACGAGCAGGTTTCGCTTTGCAGACCTATTCGATGCTCAGCTGGCAACGGAGATGTAGCTGGTTTCCAGACACAGCCGGTTTAGCAGATGTAGCCAGAGCAGCAAGATTCGCAGATACAGCCGGATTCTCTGCACAGCCGTTTTCGCAGAAGCAGACGGTTTCGCTGCTCCGCCGGTTTTGCTGCACAGCCAGTTTAGCAGATACAGCAGGAATCGCTACGCAGCTTGCTTCAAAGACGCAGCTGCTTTCGCTACCTACCCAGGCTTGCAGGCGCAGCCCGATTTGCTGCACATCCGATTTCCCTGCGCAGCCGGCAACGCAGATGCAGCCGGTTTTTCTGCGCAGTCAGTTTTACAGATACAGTCGGTTTTGCTGCGCCGTCCGCTTCGCAGACACAGCCTGATTCGTTACGCAGCCAGTTTCCAGACGCAGCCGTTTTCTATACACAGCCGGTTTCCAGATGCAGCCTGTTCCGCTGACGCAGCTGGCGCAGCCTGTTTGACTCGCAGCCGGTTTTGCTACACAGCCCGCTTCGCAGACGCCGGAGGTTTCGCTGCGCAGCAAGTTTCGCAGACACAGTCTGATTCGCTACGCAGTCGGTTTCCAGACACAGCCGGTTGCACAGACGAGCAGGTTTCGCTTTGCAGCCGGCAAGGGAGATGCAGCCGGTTTCAGCAGCCGGTTTCGCTGCTCCGCCGATTTTGCTGCGCAGCCAGTTTAGGGTTCGGGTTAGGGTTAGGTAGGAACTTTGTTTCCCTGTGTACCCTACCCTTGGTTGGTTTTCCAGGGAAAGAAAGATGCACAGGCCATCTGACTATTTTTGGATTTATTTTTCTGTATTTTTGTTTGTTTCAAATCTCTTTTTCT
>NC_054566.1:6130920-6133420 GCF_017654505.1 Polyodon spathula | reverse complement strand
GAGGGGCCCGCGCCCTGGAAAGCGTCGCGGCTCCGGCGGCGTCCGGGCGAGCCCTCGCCGGTCCTTGAAAATCCGGGGGAGAGGGTGTAAATCTCGCGCCGGGCCGTACCCATATCCGCATCAGGTCTCCAAGGTGAACAGCCTCTGGCGTGTTGGAACAATGTAGGTAAGGGAAGTCGGCAAGTCAGATCCGTAACTTCGGGACAAGGATTGGCTCTAAGGGCTGGGCCGGTCGGGCCGGGGGCATGAAGCGGGGATTGAGCGCGGTGCGTCGTCTGGGTGAGCCGCCTCCGTCGCCTCGTCCGCCCCCGTCCGCCGCGGGCGACCTCCTTCCCTACCCCTAACCTTACCCCGCCGTCGTCTCCGCCGCAGCCGAGGAGCTCCCCGCCGTCATGACTCGGCGACGCTTGGCGCCGCCTGCCCACTCAATCCTAGACAGAGGGGATTCGCCTCATCCCCTGGGCGGCGGGCGTGTGGCGAGTCCGGACGCGCTCCGTTCCCTCCCTGCGGATCGCCCCGGCTTCGGGTAGCGACGAGCTCTCGCCCTCGCCTCCTCTCAAACCCCCTCCCTCTCGGATCGCGGGGCCCGGGGGGAGCTCGGGCGGGCGGGGGGGGTCGGCGGGGGTGCGGCGCGGGGGGGGTTGCGGGGGGACCGGAGCTCGCGCCGCCTCGGCCGGCGCTAAGCAGCCGGCTTAGAACTGGTGCGGACCCGGGGAATCCGACTGTTTAATTAAAACAAAGCATCGCGAGGGCTCTTGGCGGGTGTTGACGCGATGTGATTTCTGCCCAGTGCTCTGAATGTCAAGGTGAAGAAATTCATGGAAGCTCGGGTAAACGGCGGGAGTAACTATGACTCTCTTAAGGGTGGCACCGCCGGTGCTGGCTCCCTCGGGCAAGGAGCAGAGAGCGTAGCGGCCTTTACCTCCCAGCGGTCCCGCCGGTAACGCCTCCCTTCTGGGGAGGCGGCCAAACAAGGTCAAACACCCTCGGCCCACTGCTCCGAAAAGCACCCAGGTGCCTAGTAGGAGGCCGCTGGGGAGCGGTCCACAAGTACCCATGGCCTGGTCTGACCACCCAGGTCATTACTACGGTCCGTGGCAGGCATTACGTCCGAAAGGCGTGGGCCCCAGCTAGCTGGCCTCGCGCCAGAGCGTGCCGGGGGTTTCTCCCTACATCGGCAGACAAACCAGAAGGTGATCCTCCTAGCAAGCCGGGGACCGAGGGCCAACCGTCCTTTCCGAGCGAGACCGCATTGAGCGGACGAGATGTTCTTTCCCTCCACAGGTTAAAGTGTGGGTTCACCTGTGGCCATCCGAACCGAGTCGGGGTCCCCACATACCACCCATCCCATTCTCCCCTCCGCTGGGACGGGCCTGCGGGCTCATTGGAGGGAAGGGATGGACGATGACGACTCTGTGGCTCACTTTCCTCGGCCCGAACCCCTGCCCCCCACCAGCTCGCACTAGGGGGTGCCGTTGGTGTCGCGGAAGGTGGCGAGGATCCTGTGGAAGAGATGGAGGTCAGCCAATTGGTAGTAGAGCCAAAAGCACCTTCGAATCCATGGAATCGGAAGATCATGACGCAGAGCCCTCCTTGATCTCTCCCTCAGAGGACTCGTCTGAAGATATTACCGGTGCAATTAGAATCGAGCTGCCTGATCCTGACATTTCCTGTGGTTTGTGCGGATTACACCTGGTATGGTGTCCCAGGCTGTTAAGCGTGAGAATAGTCGCAATACATCGGTACCGTGGGCCTGCGAAGAGTGTCAGCTTCGCTTCGCGACTAAGATCGGCTTGTCCCAACACAAGCGGCACAGGCACATCACGCTCAGGAATTTGGGAAGGATCATGGCGACGCAGGCGGTGAGCACTGGCGCAAAGGTCCGTCCCAACGTCTGGTCTACAGTAGACATCGAAGTGCTTAATAGGCTCGAATCCAAATATGCCGGGCAGGAACTTGCTGATAGCAAGAGAGCTGGCCTCCAAATCTGCGAAGCAGGCGAGCAGCAAAAGGAGGTATATTCGGCTGATATCCGAACGCAACTGCCGTGCAGAGATCAACCCAGCTGATCTCGAGGCCATCTCAGAACTCCCCCGTCCAAGATTCGGAGTAAACGAATAGCCGGAGGACTGGCTCTGAAACGAATTGAAGACACCGGGGGGGGAACTAGAGGCCATCATGCCGGTGATTGCGGCCTGGCTGAGGGACTTAGACCAGGTCACTGCCCTGGTCGAATCCTCCCCGTCAAGTCTGATTAGATTCAGACTAAACCTCAGCCGGGCCAAAAACTTAGCTACTGAGGGCCCAGACAGGATCAATAAGCAGAAGATTATTGACCTGGACCCCAGCGGCGAGAGGTTAGTGCAGGTCTTCAACACATGGCTAACACGGGAGTCACCTCTAAGGTCTTTAAATAAGGTTGTACGGTACCAATCCCAAAAGCCATGGACTGAGAGGGTCTATACATCGGCTACTGGAGACCGATTACGATAGGGTCCAT
>NC_054566.1:6095920-6125920 GCF_017654505.1 Polyodon spathula | reverse complement strand
GAAGGTAGCCCCGGGCCCTGGTAGCTGCTGCCGAGGTCCTTGAGCCCTGCCCCGACTTGCTGAGGCCAGCCCCGGGGCGGTGGCAGGGACCCCGGGGCGGTGGAAGCTGCTGCGGGAGTCCTGGAGCACTCCCCGGGCGTCCAAACCCCGGTTCCCCCTGCCTACTTGACCATGCGCACGACTCTGGTCATGTAAGCATCCGTATGGAGGTCCGTGCACATGGTCATGTAGATTTGAGAAATTTCCTATTTTAACATTGCATGACCACAGTCATGAGTTTTTTGCCTCCGCCAGAGACTGTTTTTCAAAAAGCATGGTCATGTCGCCTATCTTTTACATTGGATGACCATAGCCACCGAGGCTCCGTTTATGGAAATCTGCCTAGGGCGCGATCCGAAGGCTCCTGCCGGGCGGCGGTGGGGGTTTCCCGGCCAGAACCGGCACCCGACCCCCCCGAGGACAACGGGGGGGTTCGCGGGGATTTTCGCCAACACGGTTTTTTGATCAAAACGAAACGACTAAGTCAGGACGGAAGTTGCTTATGGACGTGTGGCCGAGGCTCAGGCCTTCTTGGGAGCCTCGTAGGGGGGGTGGAGGTGGCTGCTCACTACTTTTCCCCAGTTCTAATTAGATCTTGCAAGGACCCAGGCCGGCAGCTGACGAGCGGTTAGTCGCAGTTGCACGCGGCAAGGATGGGCATTGGTCCAGATCCCGCGTTTGTCTTCCAGGAGCCCGGAAGGGTCACCGAGAGCTGATGCTGCACCGCCAGAAAGTGCAAGATGCAAGGCAGGAACAGTTGATCCCCAACGAAAATCTGAAGCACTTCAATGAGAGGTGTGGGGAGCTAATCCCTCAAATGCTGGAGCTCTGTGAGAGTTGTGCAATGTAGGTACCCTGATCGGGCTACTCTGCGGGCGTATGATGCTGCACAACGGACACAGGCGGGGTGTCCTGATGAACATGAAGGCCAGTGAAGTAGAGGGAGCCAAACAGTTTGAAGATAATTTCCACATCCGCGTGTCCGATCACAAGACCGCGGGGACATATGGCGTGGCAGTTATGGTGGTGTCTAAGCAGGAGCACGACTGGCTGCTTAGGTACAGTGCTCTGAGGGTCTCCTTGCAGACACAAGCCTCCTTCTATGTCCATGACCAAGCCCCTGCCAATCACCAGCGGGCGAGGCTTCTTATTGAGGAGAGCCTGGGGCTCAGTCCTGCATTGTAGACCCTGTTTTGAACCTAATTGGGGTTGGGGTTAGGGTTAGGGTTAGGGTTAGGGTTTGGGTTAAGGTTAGAGATAGGGATTTTTGGGGGTTAGGGTTAGGTATGGGTTAGGTTTAAGGTTAGAGTTATGCTTAGGATGAAGGTTAGGGTGTTAGGGTTTAGGGTTAGGGTCATACTAGTATCCGAGCTCCACGAAGCCAAACCTGGGCAGTATGAGCTATCTCGTTCCACACGTGAAGTTTGCAGGGATAATAACATCAATAGGCTGAGACCTTGTGAATCACAGTCACTCAGCATGTCTGTCGTACCTACTTTGCTTAGGCACTAATATATCTAACTCCCTGGAACTCAAAGCCGGCTTGGAGAAGTTGGTGGGGACTACGGGACTTAGCCGCTAATGGAGCCACGAAGGGCCGTCCTGCCTCCCTGGAAAAAACAAAAACGGGAATTAAGCCCCCATCCCGAGTCGTACCTACAGCCTTCCGCAGCTTAAAGACGAACAAGACTCTGGTCAACTAAGTTTTACGTGACCAGAGCCGCCTTGGTACGTTTACATGAAAAGAGGCCCGTTGGTCCTAAAGCCAAGGCAGGCTCTAGATGCCGCGGGGGGGGAGTGTGTTTTAAATCCCGTTTTGTTTTACTTTTTTCCAACGGCCTCTGGGCTCTTTCTACAGGGTCTCTGGGACCTGTGCTCGCCGGGCGAATGTCAGAATGTCGATCAGAAGGGACTTGGGCCCCCCACGGTCGACGCCGAGGAGATTTTCTTCCGTACTCCACATTTCGCACGCCCGCCAGGGCAGGCGACGATTCGGCGCTGGGTTCTTCCCTCTTCACTCGCCGTTACTGGGGGAATCCTGGTTAGTTTCTTTTCCTCCGCTTAGTAATATGCTTAAATTCAGCGGGTCGTCTCGTCTGATCTGAGGTCAGATTCAGAGGCCTGGCAACCCCCCGGAAGAGGGCGAGAGCGGCGTCAGCGACCGTCCGTCCCCCGGAGGGCCGCAAAGGAAGCGATCGTAGGAACTGCGCGCTCCTGTCGGGGGCTGCTCCGCGGGCTTCCGAGCCTTGCGTCTCCGACGACGGCCGCACGGAGCGTGCGGTCGCCGCCTCGGGCCGGGGGGCCTCAAGCGAGGAAGGGGCCGCACCCGCGGACTCCGGCCTCGCCGCACCGAGCTTCCCCCCCACGTGCGGCGGGGTTCTCCTCCAGGTCTGCTTTTAGGGGGACGAAGGGGAGCAGCATCTCCTGCGAAGACGCCCCCAGCCGCGCCCGACCTCACCCCAGGGCGGGGCGGGACGGGCAATTGATGGGAAAAATGACCCTCAGACAGGCATGGCCCTGGGAGCAAACCCGGGGTCGCAAGGTGCGGTCGAAGTGTCTATGATCAGTGTGCCCCTGCAAGTCACATTAATTCTCGCAGCTAGCTGCGTTCTTCATTGACGCACGAGCCAAGTGATCCACCGCCGAGAGTAGTCTTTACGTCCGTGCCCACGCGCGCGGTTCTCTCTTTCAGCTGAAAACTTTGGACAAGTAAATGCTTCGGGCCCCGCGGGACACAGAGGCAAGGGGCGGCCGAAGTGGCCGAGCAAACGCCTCGCTGTGGACGGGCCGACACCGCCCCGAGATCCAACTACGAGCTTTTTAACTGCAGCAACTTTAATATACGCTATTGGAGCTGGAATTACCGTGGCTGCTGGCACCAGACTTGCCCTCCAATGGATCCTCGCGACAAGGATTTAAAGTGTGCTCATTCCAATTGCAGGGCCTCGAAAGAGTCCTGCATTGTTATTTTTCGTCACTACCTCCCCGGGTCGGGAGTGGGTAATTTGCGCGCCTGCTGCCTTCCTTGGATGTGGTAGCCGTTTCTCAGGCTCCCTCTCTGGAATCGAACCCTGATTCCCCGTTACCCTTTGTCACCAAGGTAGGCGCAGAAACTACCGTCGAAAGTTGATAGGGCAGACATTCGAATGAGTCGGCGCCATCAAGGGGGTGGACGTGCGATCGGCCCGAGGTTATCCAGAGTCACCAAAAGGCGTCCGGGAGGCAAGGCGGCCCCGTGGGCGGTTTTTTTTTTCGGTCTGATAAATGCACGCATCGCCGGCCCCAAGGTCCCCTCCCTTCCTCGTCCCCGGGAGAGGGATGGTGGGGGGGGGGGTAGCAGCAGGGGAAGGTTCAACGCTTGTCGGCATGTATTAGCTCTAGGATTACCACAGTTATCCAAGTAACGGTAGGAGTGATCAAAGGAACCATAACTGATTTAATGAGCCTTTCGCAGGTTCACTGTACAAACTCGTTTGCACTTAGACATGTATGGCTTAATCTTTGAGACAAGCATATGCTACTGGCAGGATCAACCAGGGAGCCGCGAGTCCTCGCGGGTCGCAACGCCAAGCCCTTGCCTCCCTCCCTCCCTCCTGATCCGCCGCCACACCCAGGCCCTCCCGCCGAGGGGAGAGCTTAGGAGGTGACGGGGAGCGGGGTGGGTGGGTTTGAAAAGAGCAGACGAAGGTGGCCAGAGCACGTGTTCTGCCGCTCGGCCCTCGCCCGCGAGAGCCGACAGAGGGTGCGGACGGAGGAACGCGACGGAGCCCGCCCGCCAAGGCGGGTGGGGGCTCGGGCACGGCGGTCAGGTACGTCGGTCTGGGCACTTCAGTCTGGGGTGTCGGTCCGGGCGCGTCAGTCGGGCGGGCACCGTCGCCGGAGCAGTGGGCGCCGCTCGCAGACGGCTTGGAGACGGCTCGGGGACGGCTTGGGGACGGCTCGGGCACGGCGGTCCGGGCGCGTCAGTCCGGGGCGTCGGTCTGGGCGCGTCAGGCGGGTCATTCCCCGGGGGCTTGAGACGGAACAACTGAGACTGCCTTGCGGACATATCAGCCTCACCGGGAAGGGGCGCTGCGCCGAACAAACAGGCGCACCTCATATCAAGCGTGTCCGAGAGATCCGATAGATTGGGACCTGGGGGGAGGAACTACCGTGCATGAACACCGGAGCGAGGCCGGCCCGCAGGGGCCCTCCTTCGTCAGACTGCGACAGCCAATCGTTATTACACGGAGAAGTGGAGGGACTGACGGTCTGATCCTAACCATCGGGGACCTAGCCCGGGCAGGAGAACTGCAACACGAGCAAGTGTGAGGCTAGCCGGGACTACTGGAACATAGCCCCGGCTCGGGAACCGTCAACCCCAGCCGCGAACAACCGCACCTAACCGGGGTCCAGCCGCCTGCCTGGACCCTTCCCCTGGGCAGAGAACCACAGCCCGTGCAAGTCCGGGGTTGCCCAAGGCTCCTGGGAGCCATCCGAGGGGCGGGGGGACGTCCGAACCTAGCCGCGAACAAGCGCACCAAACCCGGCTTCCTTCAGTGCACCCCCCGCTATGAAGTGAAAAAAAAGATCCAACTTGAACCGGGGGAAGGTGGTGAGCAGCCATCTCCACCCCGCCAAAAAGGCTCCCAAGCCAGCCTGAGACTCTGCCACAAGTCCATAGGTGACTTCCGCCCTGACTTAGTCGTTTCATTTTGATCAAAAGACCGTGTTGGCGAAAATCTCCGGAGCCGAAGGGAGTGAGGTGCTGATTCTGGCCGGGAAACCCCCACCGCCGCCCCGCGAGAGCCTTCGGATCGCACCCTACACAAACTTCCATTGTCGGAGCCTTGGTGGCTATGGTCATGTCATGTTAAAGATAGGAAATTTCCCAAATCTACATGACCATGTTCACGGGCCGCCAGACGGAGAAGGTAGAGCTTACATGACCATAACCATGGCTTAGGCGCAACGCTCTGGTGTTGTAGCAGCCCGGCCCGGACCGAGGTTTTGATGCCCGGGAAGGGCTCCAGGAGCCCGGCAGCAGCTCCCACAGCCCGGTGCTACTTTCCACGGCCGTGTCAGGGCTCCAGGACCTCGGCAGCAGCGCCCACCTCGGGTCGGTCGCTTATACGGCCCCTTGGAGGGCTCAGTAAGCCGGGTCAGGGCTCCAGGACCTTAGCAGCAGCTCCCACGGGCCAGGGCTACCTTCCACGGCCGGGGCAGGGCTCCAGGGCCGCGGCAGCATCTTCCACGGCCCAGGGCTACCTTCCACTGCCGTGCCAGGGCTCCAGGACCTCGGCAGCAACTCCCACCTCGGGTCGGTCGCTTCCACCACCCCTTTCCTCCCCATTCCACGGGGGCTCGAGGCGGAACAACTGAGACTGCCTTGCGGACTTATCAGCCTCACCGGGAAGGGACGCTGCGCCAAACAGACAGGCGCACCTCATATCAAGCGTGTCCGAGAGACCCGAGAGATTGGGGCCTGGGGGGAGGAACCACCGTGCCTGAACACTGGTGCAAGGCCGGCCTGCATGGGCCCTCCTTCATCGGACTGTGACAGCCAATTGTTATTAGACGGAGAAGCGGAGGGACGGACGGTCCGATCCGAACCACCGGAGAACTGCAACGCGAGCAAGTGTGATGCTAGCCGGGACTCCTGGAACATAGCACCGGCTCCGGGGGGAACCGTCAACCCCACCTGCGAACAACCGCACGTAACCATGGTCCAGCCGCCTGCCTGGATCCGTCACCTCGGCAGCAGCTCCCACCTCGGGTCGCTCACTTCCACCACCCCTTGGGGTGCTCAGCAAGCCGGGAAAGGGCTCCAGGACCTTGGCAGCAGCTCCCACGGCCCACTACTGGCTCCCTCCGACCCTTGCTACCTTACACAGCCCGGGCAGGGCTCCAGAACCCCAGCAGCACCTTCCCCGGCTGGACCCGCCAAAAATAGCCGACTATTAAGCCCTCGCCCCCCGCGGTGTCAGTAGCATTCCCCACCTTCCGCAACAAGGTGAACCAAAATCGGCATAGCACTCCAGGTCATGGTCACACCACATCAGGGTCCAGACGGGACAGACCGGGCGGGCGCCGAACACTGGGGAACAGCGTCCGTCCGGGCCTGATCCTGCCCGGCGCGAGACCTCCAAGGCCAGCCGTCCACTGACGGATCAATGGCCGGACGCAGACGAGGAACGCACTCTGGAAGGACAGACCGTGTGGGCGCCGAATACTGGGGAACGGCGTCTGTCCGGGCCTGGGGCGGATCAGGGGCTGGACGCAGACGAGGAACCAGAGCCAATACCATGCACGAACGTAGCCGGGGACCCGGGAAGGTAGCCGGGACCGGCGGTAACTGTCACAATCCAGATTGCAACACGCCCCACACTACGGCCGTCAAGACCAAGACCCCAAAGTCAGATCCCCAGCCACAATTTCACCACCCACCATTGTCGAAAAAGGAGTTTTTTTATATTGAAAAATCAGAACCGTCACTAACCCTAAACCTGAACCTTACCCTAACCCTAACCCTAACCACAAACCACAGAACTGCAGAAATTAAGGTGCCATTAGTGAACTTCTCATGAGCACTCGACATGCAGGCTCTTTCTTTAAAAATGCAGTAAAAATCTATTTGTTATAGTGACATCTTGGAATTAGTGTCCATGTTTTCCGAACACCTTTGGGAACGTTATAAAGTACTTCAGAGACCATAAAAGCTTCTTTCTTTTTACAACACTATACTTTGTATTTAGCTCAATTTCTTAAAACAAATGTAAAATATTTTCTTATTAGTATGTATTCTGTTTAGTGTTTCCAAACAGATCTATGTATAACAATGTTTTATTCTATTACCTGAGGGACCTTACGATATTTCCTAAGTTTTGTTGAAAAATATTGCTGGGGGATACAAATTAAAACTAACTAGACATTGTGTTTGTATTTCTGAACAGCAGCTTGGCACTGTTGGATGTGCTTGGCAGAAACGGCATTGTGTAATGGGGGTATAGCTCAGTGGGAGAGCATTTGACTGCAGATCAAGAAGTTCCTCGGCTCAAATCCGAGTGCCCCCTTTTTTCCTTAATGAAAATACTAAATGTAAGTTAACATTTGAGGTTTAAGCTATGAAGGAAAAATGTAGTAACAAATAATGTTTGGAAAAACAGCAGCAAAGGCATTGACGAAGTTTAAACCGTTTATCTTTGGTTTAAAAGACCGACACCTTACCGCTTGGCCACCACACCCTTCAGGAATGAAGATATCGGAAGATTGCCGTCTCTTGAGAACTCCTCCAGGAAAGGCAATTGGATGGCAGTTTAATATAAAAAGAGTCCATGTCCGAGCTGAAATCAATAGACTTTCAGTTCACAGTGACGTCAATGGTTGCAAAATAGTCAAGGAAACTAGTTAAATAGAAAACAGTGGTCTCCAAATGTATTTAAAATACAAATAGAAAATAGGTTGCCAGAAATGTATGATGAATAAAAATTAGTAAATACTATTTTGTAAGTAGTATTTTTTTTTAAATACTTACCACCATGTACCGGATGTAGTCTACACTGTTTTATTAATTTATTGCTAACAATTAACTCAAAGTTTCAGCACTGCCTTTAATTTTGTTTGCTGTCGCCTGAAGCAAATCAACGGCCGGGCTCACTGGGGAGCTCGAGATGTGAGTGTAAAAAGGCACGACATAGTGGGTCTAATCTACGGTATAGTTTCATGTTTTAGATTGGCTATCGATGTGCCATTCATTCTGGGGCTGTGTAAGGCATTGCAAAATTATGCGACAGGGGCGAGGCTTTGCTTCAATCAGATACGCTGTGGTTTGACTGTGGCGCACTGTACAGATTTCTCCCGCCCTGCTCCGCCCTGCCCGTCCCCTGCAGTCAGACGGCGAACCCGTAACATTTACAGTACGGTGAACGTCAGCGTAATAAACCTTGGGACAGACTTCAGCTGTGTTGATTTCACTCGCAGTGGATTCATTGTCGAGTCCTTGAGATGCGGTGTTTGATCCGCAATTCGCGAATAGACTCCCTCCGCTGTCTGTCTTGTAGGCGGTCCTACGGGGAGTGTCCAGTTTAATTTATTCACTTCCAATGTCGCTTCGATGAACCACTTAAGAAGAAAAATGTAAACACGAAATTCTCAGTAAACATTTCTAAAATAAATAAATAAAACAATTCTAAACACCGGCGCTGATGAATAGCTCCTCTGAATTCACTTATTTTTAGCTTTTATATGCCCAGGGGAAAAGGAAAATAGTTGTCTTTCTCATAAATGTATTGTTTTTCAATAAAACTCAAACTGCTAACTCTAAAACCAGGAAATTAAACATGTTCTTTATTGATACAGAATGTTTAAAACGGAGACTATAAAGTATCCCAATGTCATTTTAAAATGTATTTATAATTATGTCTTTGAAAAGGGTATAGATTATTTCTGTAATTAATATAGGCTGTTTTTTTATGAGTGTAAATCTGTAACTTCATTATTATGTGATTATTTAACAGACGCCTTTACTCAAGATGACTTAGAGACTAGAGTGCGTGAGCAATGCATCAGCTGCAGAGTCACTTCCAACAACGAGACTGAGCACAAGAGGTCAAGCTACACGAGGGGTTTGAACCGGTAACCTCCTGGTTACAGCTGTGGCTGGTGCTTTCCGGTGTTCCTGAAACTTGCTACATGCCTTTACTCGTGTCTCTATCTCCTCATCTAGTTTGGGCCACCAGAAATAACTTCTGGCCAGAGCCTTCATGCGCGAAACCCCTGAATGGCACTGATGCAGCTGTTCCAACACAGCCTGTCGTCCTCACTTTGGGATGATGACACGTGCCCCCCACAAGACACAACCATCTTACACACTCAATTCTGTCTTCCTAGCAGAGTAAGGTGTAAAATCTGTTCCTTCCCCCTGCTGTGGCCACCCCCTTAAAACGTACTCTCTCGATCTAAACAGTATGGTGGTATCCACACTCTCACCTCCTCTGCAGTCACCATCGCTATGTCTTCCATTATCAGCACCCTGTCTTCCAGACATGTGGATTGGGAAGTGTCCGGCAGTGGCACACAACTCAAGGCGTCTGCGTTGCCGTGGTCCTTACCCGCCTTGTAGACTATCACGTACTCATACGCCCGCAATGTCACTGCCCACCTCTGGATCCTCAGTGACACCATCTGTGGAACAGCCTTAATTTCTTTGAAGAGTGAAAGAAGCGGTTTATGATCTGTGCATATGGTGAACTTTCTACCATAGAGATACTTGTGAAACCGTTGCACCCCGAAAATCACAGCCAATCCCTCTTTATCAAGCTGAGAGTAGTTTTGTTCAGCTGATGTGAGTGTTCTTGACATAAAACCTATGGGTCTCTCCCATCCATCTGGCATGAGGTGTGAAAGTACTGTGCCTATCCCGTAGGGGGAGGTGTCACAGGACAGAATCAGCTCTTTCTCACTGTCGTAATGCACAAGTATATCTGTGGATTGCATGAGCTTTTTAGATTTCTCAAAAGCAGCCTCCTGCTCTTTTTTCCATTGCCATTTTGTGTCTTTTCTCAACAATTTGTGCAGTGGAGCCAACAGTGTTGACAGGTTAGGTAAAAACCTGTTATAATAGTTCAACAGTCCTAAGTAAGCCTTAACCTCTGTTATGTTGGTAGGTGCAGGTGCATTTTGGATAGATTGTACCTTGTTCTTGTGGGTGCAGTCCTGTGGCATCCACTTTGTGACCCAGAAACTCAGCCTCACTTCCCGGAAAGGTACACTTACTTCCTTTAGCCGTAGGCCTGCCTCCTCCACTCTCTGAAGTACCTCGCTTAGCATCTGCAGGTGCTCCTGATCATTCTTGCCCGTCACCATGATGTCATCCAGGTAAATGGCTACATGGGGAATTCCCTGCAGCAAACCCTCTATAATTCTCTGAAAGATAGCTGGACTGGATGAAACCCCGAATGGAAGACGGTTTACAGTAAATAACCCTTTGTGTGTGTTTATAGTTACGTACTTTTTTGATTCCTCATCCAATATTACCTGTTGGCAGGCATGACTCGTGTCCAATTTGCTGAATTTTGCCCCTCCTGAGAGCTTTGCAAAAAGATCTTGAATTCTGGGAATAGGATACTGTTCCAGTTTTACAGTAAATTTTTAATCTACGCAAATCCTCACAGAGTTATCAGGCTTTAGCACTGGGACTATGGGAGCTGCCCACTCAGAGAATTTCACTGGTTCAATTATTTTGTCTCTCAAGAGGTGGTCCAGCTCAGCCTCCACCTTCAGTTTCATAGCATAAGGCACAGGTCTTGGCTTAAAGAACCTTGGTGTTGCCTCTTTGTCAACATATATTTTAGCCGGTGGGCCTCGCAATGTCCCCAATTCCTCTTTGAATACATTCTCATGTTTCTTCAACACATCGTGGAGTGTTGTTTTGTCTCTACCTATCTGGTTTACAGTGTCCAAGTTTAATTCTAACTCCTTAATCCAACCGCGGCCCAGTAGGTTTGGTCCTTTGCCAGACACTACTACTACAGGCAGCTGTTTAACAGTCTCTCTGTACTGTACAGTTAAGTTTGCAGTACCCAATGTTTTCACTCTTTCGCCTGCATAGGTTCTGAGATGCAGGGAACATGTCTTTAGCTCAGGTTGTTTTGCCCCATTCTTTAGTTTTGTGTACTTTGTTTCATTCATAATTGTAACACTGGACACCGTGTCAACCTCAAATTGCACATCCGACTTATTGACTTTTAACTGTAATGTGATAGGCGCTACCTTGGGAATGTTTGTCTCTGTTATGTTATTCATAATGAACACGTCTTCACCGTCACTTGCATCTGTTTCAGATTTTTGCTAATGTGATGAGCCCCATGTTTTTTTCCACTTTTCCGTGCTTTTTTCCTCCCCCTCTAGGTTTGGTTTTCTCCACAGGTGAGTTTGCCCTGCACGCCTTCCTGATGTGCCCCTTTTTTCCGCATCTGTGACATATTTCCTTAAGAAAACGACAGTTATTCGCCATGTGCTCACCACCGCATCTATAACATGCCCTCATAGTTCCGCCAGTTCATGGTTCCCTCCAAGTTTTTAGCTTTTGCACTGTAGCCTGGCTAACATGTTTCCAGTTTGCACCATTGCTTCCTTTGCTTTGCCATTGTAAATCCTGAACGTCTTTGTTCGCTGTCTCCAATGCCTGAGCAAGCTTCAGTGCTTTTTCAAATGTTAACTCAGTTTCTGCTAACAGCCTGCGCTGAATACAACCATCGTCTATACCACAGACTAGCCCCTCCCGTAACATTTCTTTTAGCCTATCTCCATAGTTGCAATGTTGAGCCAGTTCTCTTAGCCCTGCCACATATTCAGTCACACTCTCATTTGCCTGTTTGTTTCTCGAGTTAAATTTAAAGCGTTTATGATTTCGCTGGGCTTTGGGTTGTAGTGCTTTTTCAACAGTTCAACTAAATCGTCAAACGATTTGTCCCCTGGCTTATCTGGGCTTAACAAATTTCTCATCAGACTATATGTCTGGCTTCTCACCGAATTTAAGAGAATCGCCTTTTTTTTATTGCCGTTGTCAATCTCATTTGCTTCAAAAAAATGCGACAGCACTTCGCAATATTCCTCCCATGTCTGTAGCTGACTATCAAACGGCCCGGTTGTTCCTACCGTGGCAGCCCTCTCTCTGCGTGCTCAGCCCTCTGTCGCTGCGTGCTCAGCCCTCTGTCGCTGCGTGCTCAGCCCTCTGTCTCTGCGTGCTCAGCCCTCTGTCGCTGCGTGCTCAGCCCTCTGTCTCTGCGTTAACCAGCCCTCTGTCTCTGCGTGAACAATCCTCTGTCTCTGTGTGCTCAGCCCTCTGTCGCTGCGTGGTCAGCCCTCTGTCTCTGCGTGTATGTCCCTGCGTGCAGCCCTACTGTCGCTGCGTGCTCAGCCCTCTGTCTGCTGCGTGCATCAGCCCTCTGTCGCTGCGTGCTCGGCCCTCTGTCGCTGCGTGACCAGCCCTCTGTCGCTGCGTGCTCAGCCCTCTGTCGCTGCGTGCTCAGCCCTCTGTCGCTGCGTGCTCAGCCCTCTGTCGCTGCGTGCTCAGCCCTCTGTCGCTGCGTGCTCAGCCCTCTGTCGCTGCGTGCTCAGCCCTCTGTCGCTGCGTGCTCAGCCCTCTGTCGCTGCGTGCTCAGCCCTCTGTCGCTGCGTGCTCAGCCCTCTGTCGCTGCGTGCTCAGCCCTCTGTCGCTGCGTGCTCAGCCCTCTGTCGCTGCGTGCTCAGCCCTCTGTCGCTGCGTGCTCAGCCCTCTGTCTCTGCGTGCTCAGCCCTCTGTCGCTGCGTGCTCAGCCCTCTGTCTCTGCGTGCTCAGCCCTCTGTCTCTGCGTGCTCAGCCCTCTGTCGCTGCGTGCTCAGCCCTCTGTCGCTGCGTGCTCAGCCCTCTGTCGCTGCGTGCTCAGCCCTCTGTCGCTGCGTGATCAGCCCTCTGTCGCTGCGTGCTCAGCCCTCTGTCTCTGCGTGCTCAGCCCTCTGTCTCTGCGTGCTCAGCCCTCTGTCTCTGCGTGCTCAGCCCTCTGTCGCTGCGTGCTCAGCCCTCTGTCGCTGCGTGCTCAGCCCTCTGTCGCTGCGTGCTCAGCCCTCTGTCGCTGCGTGCTCAGCCCTCTGTCTCTGCGTGCTCAGCCCTCTGTCGCTGCGTGCTCAGCCCTCTGTCGCTGCGTGCTCAGCCCTCTGTCCGCTGCGTGCTCAGCCCTCTGTCGCTGCGTGCTCAGCCCTCTGTCGCTGCGTGCTCAGCCCTCTGTCGCTGCGTGCTCAGCCCTCTGTCTCTGCGTGCTCAGCCCTCTGTCTCTGCGTGATCAGCCCTCTGTCGCTGGTTGACCACAGTCGTTGAAAGTTTCGAGCACGTGATCGCTGGTTGACCACAGTCGTTGAAAGTTTCGAGCGCGTGATTTGTACCAGAGCTGATGAAACGCGTTTGTGCAAAACATTCTTGAACAAAAATTATTATTGCAAAGTAAAATCTGAAATTTGAAAAACACCGTCGATTGTAAAAAAAAAAAAAAAAAAAACGTTTCTCCTAACAGTGAAGGTAAGTGCTGAGTTATTAATTACACTGAGTGAAATATATGTGCTTATATATAGTTTACGAACTTGTAACGTTTGGAAATGTAAAATATGTTCAGACTGAAAACCAAAACATTCTCATTTCATTTAGTTCAGGTTTCCGATAGTTTATTAAAATATTGCATGTTGACTGTGTGATTATATGGCTATATGATTATTTTTTTACATACATGTCCAGTTAAACTGTTAGCCGTGTTTGACCTTTTTTCTCTAGTGCAAAATTAGCAAATTTCCCCAAGACAATAATTCAGTAAAAGCAAATATCAACAGTTTGCACGCTGTTAAATGTACTTTTGACAAGAGAAAACAAAACCGTGACATCAAACGGCTATAGAACAGTGTGTGTTTATATACAGTACACACACACACACACACACACACACACACACGTTATAATTACACCTTTCTTACACGCACACGTTATAATTACACCTTTCTTACACGCACACTTTATAATTATACCTTTCTTACACACACACACGTATGTTATAATTAACCTTTCTTTAAATCTCTAGAAATGGATGCCCAGTAGTTGGATTACCAGTAGTTTTGATTATGAAATTCTTGCTGAAATCGGCGAAGGAGCGAACGGGAAAGTTTACAAAGCCAGGAATTTAAAGAAGCAGCTCAACTTTGTGGCAATAAAAAAAATAAAGCTGGAAGGTGCAGATCGAAACGGAATCCCTCCGTTCGTGATACGAGAGGTGGCCGTCTTGAGAAAGATGCACACTCTGGAGCACCCGAACATTGTCAGGTAATGTTATCTGCTTGAGTCTTCATTGAATTAATAATGCATATCAACCCAACCTGTGTGATAAAAACACTGCCCAATGCCGCTCAATAGTTTACTATTTGTAAGACAATATATTCTGTAGACCCCGCTGAAGTTAGGCTGATATTGGATAGTCGCGTGGATATTCAATATTCGCGCAAAACACTAATTATTTAACATAGTGAAAGATGTCAAAGAGAAATTTAAGCCATGCCTTGCTGATTTGAGAGTTAGCAATCTGTAGTTATTAACACGAAAATTACGCATTCATATTGACTTTACATTGTACAGTGGGTCACGCCATATAATGGTTCATAGCTCCTACATAAGAACTCACACAATAATGCTGTTTCACGCAGACATATTGCATTGTTATTAGTCTGGTTTTATGAACACGAAATGTACAAGTTAAAAGCCATAGCCTGCCTCGCTTATTTATTATGTGCAAACTCGCAAGCGAATATAATGCAATGGCTTTGCAACAAATGAACAAAATGCATTAACTCTTCATTCTTGGTGTGTTTGCCTGAGTGTGTATATATACAATGTAAATATCTGTGTGTGTGTGTGTGTGTATATATATATATATATGTTTTGTGTTTTTTTTTTATGTATAGTGTTTTGCACGAATACAGAATATCCACCCGACTATCCAATATCAGCCTAACTGCAGCGGGGCTTTTCTGCAGCATGCATGTTGTTGTATAAACACGATAAAGTTGCACTGTTGTATTTTTCTACACCTATTCCGATGCTATCTTTTGGTAGCATTCAAAGCTGATTTACAGCAGATAATGTAATCAATTCAAATTTAATTATAGCTGGGCCTTCCCACACTGATTGAAGCTCTTGGGTTCGCACAGTACACAGACGCTGCCCTGCCGCAGATATAAGGAGAACATGCAGCCAGTGCTGTCGTTTTAACCAATTGTGAGACAAATTATGCTGGAAAAGTAATAAAGTCTATTCTTGCACATTTGTTGCAGGCTGCTTGATGTGTTCGCTTTGTGCAGTGTGCATGAGTTAGATCTGTCTCTAGTGTTTGAGCATATTGACCTGGATTTAGCATCCTACCTGAAGAATGTGCCCAAGTGTGCCGTGAAAAGATTCAGGTAATAACCATGGCAAAAAAATCCACCAGTCCTTTCTTTTCACTTTTTAAAATGCAGGCTTCCCCCCGTGCAGCGTTCATCAGGACATGCCCTCTGAATTGATCCATAGAAACTGCAGCTTGTCATTTCTGTTCAGGACTTGACGTGTCAGTTGCTGAGTGGTCTGGATTTCCTGCACACCCACATGGTAATTCACTGGGATCTGAAGCTGGAGAACATTCTGATCAGCAGCTGGGGACAGATTTAAGTGGCGGACTTCGGCCTGGCGCGCCTCTGCAGCTTCAACATGGCGCTGACGCCCAAAGTAAGTCTGGAGAAAAAAGAGCCCTTTTGCAAGATTGGGAGGACTGGGCTGAGAATTGTTTTTAAGCCAGGGTTAAACAGCACTGTAAGTCTGAACGGGCGTTGCTTGCAGTATTACTGCGTGCAGCTGTTGCAGTTTTTTTTTCTGTCCCTCGTTGCAGGTCGTCACATTGTGGTACAGCGCTCCGGAGGTGCTGCTTTACTCCAGCTAGCTCTCATCTGTGGATATGTGGAGCGCTGGCTGTATATTTGCTGAGCTGCACCTGCTCAGGTAAGAGAGAGCTGCATCCAGGCTTTTTGCGCTACATTTGAGTTGATAGGTAGTATTCAAAGCAATACCTCCTGAGGGCAGCATGACTTAAGGTGTGAAAAGTAAGGAGGACAGCCCCTGGACCCCCCTGTGTGTTTCTGCTGGTTTTCATTCCACGAGCTCTCAGTTTCTTAACTGGACCCTTCATTGAACGGATCATTAGCTTTCTTAGATCATTTTTAATTGTTCTTGGCTCCTAAAAGTTGCAGAGTTCAAGTTATAAACAATATTTTAGATTAAGTGGAAGTTTTATTGGGATTCACCAAACAAGCAAAGATATTGTCGAGGGCCTGCTATTGTGTAAGTTGTAAAACAAAGTCAGGAATGTGTTTGTGTTGTGTGTGAAACATCCCAGCAGCACCAAGCACAGACAGAGTTTACCAGAGTATGAGAAATATTTATACAGCATTTTCTGTCAAGTTCACCGGACTGTTTGAAAAGAAAAATAATAATAATAATAATAATAATAATAATAATAATAATAATAATAATAATAATAATAAATGTTGCACTTTAAAATACTTTAACAAGTTAATAAACAAAAAAGGATCAAAGAAGGAATTTGTAAAGAAACACAATGGAGATTGCAGTAAGTTGTATATATAAATGTATAATAATAAAATCATTTTGTTGAAAATATCAGTTCAGCTATACTGCTGCTGTCCAGCTGTCTTCTGATGTACCGGACTTCCAATCAGACTAATACTGGTACCATGACTGTATAATTACTGCTAATAATAATAACAATAACACTGTTGTATGTACAGGCATGATCAGTAACTAGGATCTATAGCGATTGCAAGCCCAACCTTTATTTTACAACGGAGTTGCCAGAGGTCAGGGTGGTGAACTTTTATCAAAGCAAGCCCTGTTTTGTAACGGGAGCGCCCATCTCTAGCATGTCCAATAGGAATGCACGGGCTGGGTCATGTGTTTATTTCCAGTCTCGTGCATCGTTTCCAAGTCATCTCTGGTGTGGATTGATGTTTGGAGACTTCGCTCGCGTCGCTCTGTCCGGTGTGGAGGCAGCCTTACCTTAAACAGATTCCCGCTTCAAGCCAGTATTACAAATAATAATAGAATAATATAAAAAAAACATTTAACGAGAGTCATTTTTTAAGGTAATTAAACAGGCGCTGTGTTCTGTGTAAATGACCATTTGTTTTTGATTGTGTAATGATTGTAACAAACACTCCAACCGCACAGTTTAAAAGTATTTCATTTCCAGTGAAGTAACACACTGAAAACCTATACTAAGGAGTTTCTTCATTTAACGTACCTGTCACAAATACCAGCTGTTTTTTTTTTCATGACGTGGAGTTTGTCAAGTTTTAAATGTACTTGAAGTAAAAAAAAAAAGCATTTTTTTTTGTGTCTGTAACATACCAAATATTAAACATCAATCTCAATAAAACAGCTTTTCATCCTCAAGAAACTCAAACAAATATTACATTGCCTATTGGTGCCGAGTACTGGAGTCTCCCAGATTTATAAGTTTGGCACGGTGCGTCTCCAAACTCTTCCTCCTCCTCCTCAGATCATCCTCTCCCGTGCATCTTCTGCTGTCAGCTGACAAGTGATCAGCGGATATCCTAGCATGCCTTTCTTCTTAATACATGACATCACCCACCCAATATCTCAGAACAAAAGAAATGGTTTTTTTTCGGTACAATAGTTGAAATTAATCGTAATATTTAAATTAAAAGCAGCCTTCGCAAAATCTCATTTTAGATGGGCGGATGGCGCCGGTCGCTGGCTTATTTTGAAAACCTTGCTTAACTAAGTTGTGTAGAGCTCAGTTGCAATGATAACCAGAAGACACAGGGGGAGTTCCCCCAGGACCAGGGCTGGGAAGCCCTGATCTGAAATCTCCAATGAAGGCACTTCAGAAAGTAAAATCCTTTTGAGTTTCATATGTAACATTTAAAAGCTGGCCAGATAGCGTTTGACTAACTATGTGAAATGTGCAGCTAGTGTTGGTGTGCTTAGTCGGCTGATGTCTGGGTTTTTTTTTTTTTTTTTTGTGCTGTTTTTGTGACTTTGTAGGCCATTGCTTTGTGACGATTCAGAACTGCACCAGCTTAAGAAGATATTTCAGTAAGTTTCCAGTTGTCATCCTGTTCAGCCTTTGTTCACATGTAAATATTGAGGTAGGATGGGCGTTTCTGCACACAAAGCTGGTCTTTTGTGATAGAAGTAACCGCCTGTATAGTGGGGGTGGTGTTCAGTGGTAAATAGATATGCTGCTTGTCCTTGTAATGAAGCTGTGGCAGGTTTTGCATGCTATAGTCCAGCCAGCTGAGTGCAGGTGCTGTTTCACGGCTCCCTGGACTACTTATCACATTGAAATATCTCAGCAGATGTGAAAAGCCCATGAGCACATCACTGCGGTTAACATCACTCGCATTCGACACTCACTCCGTTTACTAGCACTCTCGGACACTAAAAGCAGAAGATCAGAGGTTTACATGCGAGTAAAATTGCTGTGTAGTCATCCTACATACATGTAGTGGAGCATGCAAAGCTGTGCAGTGCGTATGCTTACAGCTGTGCTGTGTTCTTAATTCTAACCAATATAACCCGATAACACCCCCCCACCCCGATGCAAAAAAAAAATGCAATCGGTCGATAGCCAATATTGACCGGGGGGAAGAAAAAACCCATAGAAATGGTTAAGCAATTCACGATGACTTTACCTTTATAACCCTTTGCAGTCCATTTATTCAGCGTTCGGCAGGGGTGTCGGGTCCAATTTATTTTACACACGCTATTTAATTTTTTTCAGTAAAACAGGTTTAAACGCATAGCATGCAAAACGACATCAGTACTGCATCTCCAGCCAAGCCCCACACCTTGTTCGCTATGTTATTCACATACCTCTTTATAAAGGTGCATACTGATAAATCCTCTCCGGCCACTAGTTTTTATCACCACGATCCAAGTCATTATTTTATTACTATAACATAAAAGCTCTGGAAATGTCTGTGATATTCTTTGAGCGCTGGGTGCGGAGGCAGCTATCTCCTTTTTTGTGCCCTTGTTATCTCTGTGGTGATGTCGGAATGTTGGACCTGGTCCCACATAGGACCTTAAAGGGTTAAAACCTACTACAGAAATAATAATAAATGCATTTCCCAGTGCTGCTGGGCAACGTCCCGCCTTCCTGACATCTATCGTGGATTTGTACTGAATACTTTAAACCGGCCCCCCCAACTACTGAGTGACAGCACATTCCTGCATTTCTATTGGAGACTCTGCTGGCGAGATTGAAAACGAGGTTACAGTCGGGAATGGAGGCTTGTTCACAAGATTTAAAGCTGCGTTACAGTTTAGATACGGAGGATTAAAAACAGAATTGTAGTTACTTGTAAAAAAAAAAAAAAAAAAAAAAATGCCTCAACATAAAAATCCCAGAAGAACGTGCCCGTGAACAGAGGGGTTTCACTGTGGAAAACAGCAAAGAAAAGAACGGACAGCATAAGAGTGCAAGTTCTGTCCAGTTACTGCTATACAGATTTTGACTGGAAAAAAAAAACTGCTCAAGCATTTTGGAAAGTGTCCAAAAACACTAATTTCATCCAGTAGATCAAAAACGATGTTTGGGATCCAGCACTATTTCAAGTCCTGCTGTAAACAGTACTGGCGTCGGGATCCAACACTATTTCAAGTCCCTCTGAAAAGGCCAGCGGTTGTATCAACGCTGTTTTCATGTTTGTATGGATAGGTATTGAAGTCCTGGTCAAGTCCGCTGTGTTTATTGTTACAGTACTTGCTCAGGCTGAGTCTCTGCCCCACTTGGCAGACGGTTCCCTTAAAAAGGACTGTTTATTTTCCATAGTCTAATTTTACCTGTGGTCTGGCTGGGTACATGCGGGCTTGCCTGTAAGCTGCCAGGGCTGCATTGTCCTCTGACGTTGTAGCTCTAAGGTGGCTGCACAGTGAGTCTGCAGTGTGTAAAGAAGTGGTCGGCTGATGGCACACGCTTTGGAGGACAGCGTGTGTGCATCTTCGCCACTCCCGAGTCAGCGCGGGGCTGGTAGCGGTGAGCTGAGCCTAAAAATAATTTGAGATTACTAAATTGGGGAGAAAACAAAAATAATTTGTGACCACTAAGTTAAAAAAATAAATAATAATAATTGACTCTTGTATCCCTTATTAGGTTTATCGGAGCCCCCCCCCCCCCCCCCCCCCCCACAAGAAGAATGGCCTGAGAACAGTATCTTAGAGCACAGCTCTTTCTGGAGCGAGACTGGGTCCCATTGCCAACATGGACAAGCTGGGCAAAGACCTCCTGCTGGTATGTACCTGCCAGGAACAGCGGTGTCGTTTGAAACCCGATGCCATGCTGTAACGCTTCAAACGAAAACAGTAAGAAATGAACACTGTAGCAGATATTCAGCCATCAAGGCGTGGGAATGCTGTTAATACAGGGTTAGAAACTAACAAAACTGTGATCCTGAGGACCAGTCCCTTTTGTAAACTTGCTAGCCCTGATGTGAAGTTGTTGAGTCGGAATCAACTGTCCCTAAAATATTAGGCTTACATTTTATTTTCCTTAAAAAAATTAAGATATAAAATGTAGATTTTTTTTTTTTTTAATTGAATTAAAAAAAAAAAATAAAAAAAAAGACACACATATCCACCCACTCAATAAACACGAGCGCTCATTCCCAGACACAGTGACTGGGTTTCTCCGTCTGCCTTCGTCACATTCCACACCCCAGTGTGGACAACAGCATGGACAGCAGGCTTCACACAGCACAGCACTGCCTCAGTAATGGGACTGTCTGTAGACCTGGCTAACACAAACTTATTGAGCAGAACTGGGCCGACGCTGGCTCTTCGCAATAGCGTGCATACACTCCTATGCCTGTGTAGAATTTTCTGTAGGATTTACACTCAACCAAGTACTTGGTCTTGTTTCATGCGCCCTTCACAAAGACAAATCTGCCTGATTCCAGTCTTGCTGAAGCACCCCAAGATGAGTCCAATTTTCAGCTTTTCCCAACACCTGCTCGTCTAATGGTTAGACGGAGACCTGGAGAGGCCTGCAAGCCACAATGTCTCGCACCCACTGTGAATTGTGGTGGAGGATCGGTGATGATCTGGGGGTGCTTCAGCAAGGCTGGAATCGGACAGATTTTGTATGAATCAAGCCAAGTACAAGGTTGTGCTGGAAGAAAACTTGCTTCCTTCTGCTCTGACAATGTTCCCCAACTCTGAGTAAAACAAAAATGTTCATTTTACCCAAACACATACCTATAAATAGTAAAACCGGAGAAACTGATTATTTTGCAGTGGTCTCTTAATTTTTTCCAGAACTGTATATATATAGTAATGCAACAGGGAGGGGGTTAAAATCCTTCCCTGCCAAAACATGTGGAAATGCAACTTGACTTAATTGTTTTATTGTTTAGGAATCCCCTGCACCTGGTGTTAATTGTAAATTAGAGCCAGGTGCAGGGTATTTAAGAGAGGCAGCCAGACTGCTCAGGGCTGCTGAGGACGGCTTAGACGTCCTGTAAGGTAGTTAGGTTCCTGTTTGTTTAGTTAGTGCTCAAGAAGGAGCTAGGTGTTTTGTTTGTTTCCATTTGTGTTGATTATAAGTGCGCGTCAGCACTGTAAAACTCCATTGTTGTTTCCTGGGTCTGCTTTTAAAGGGGCAAAGAACCATGAGAGTGCGAGGATCTTTCACTATATATAAAAGAGCAAATAACTTCATAACTTATTCAATGTGCAATGAAATATATGGAAAGTTTGAAGAGGGGCATTTTGACCACAAAAGAGCCGCATGTGGCTCTGGAGACGAGGTTGGCCACCCCTGTACTAGACTTTTGCGATTTAATTTTGTAATTTCTTCGGTTTGCATGAGGGCAAATAAAATATCGAAATTATGTTCACGAAGGTTTTTGTTTGTTTGTTTGTTTTGTTTTTCTTTGAATTGTCTGCTTCCTAATATTGTAATAGGGGATGCAAAACGTTTGGCCCTATATGTAAATGATATCCGAGTGCATCGCGGGCTATGTGGTACTGACGGCTGCTGTACTGCTCCATTCCATTCTGCTACAGTGTGGTCGTGTGGTGCTTACCACTCCTTGGTACCCCGGTGCGCATTAGCGGGATCGCACAGTGAAAATGCCCAGGAGTGCCGCACCGCGCCGCTCTGCCCAAGGCTAACCCAGGCTTGATTTTTTTTTTCCCCTCAATTTGGGGAGCTTATATTGTCTGTCAACTAAGATAGCATCGTTCTGTTGGGTGATTTCCATTCCCATATTTACGCTCAATCAGATTTTAAAGGGTCACAATATTTACAGTTACATCTTTAATGCAGTCTTAGCAAAACAGGGTTGGGGCTCGATTTCCTTTTTTTTAAATCAAATTCCAATTCCCTCGTAATCAGTCAAAACTGGAATTGATTATAAAGGGAAATGGAACTGGAAAAAAAAATGGACTCCCACCCTGCTTAGCAATAAGCAATACTGAAAAGCATTGTGGGATCGAATCGTACAAGTTGAGGTATATTTTTAAAAGGACAATGTTTCCCACAGTTCTTTTCAAGGAGTTGATGAATTCCATGGTACAGCGAAATACCCAATAAACATGCTTTCTGAGTACGATCTGCAGGAGGTAACCTTATGCAATGCCTGTGTTCTTGTAGAAATACCTGTATTTCAAGCTGACTGAGAGAGTCTACACAGCGGAAGCCCTGGCCCATCCCTACTTCAAGGCAGCAAGCGAAGCTGCGGATGTGTAACCATGAAAAAAAATAAATAAATGAAGGACAGCTGCACTTCTGAACGGCGTGCAATGACAGCCACGCTGAACTGCACACGTTTAGCAGGTTGTTATCAGCCAGTGGTTGCAACCTGATCTCACAGCAAAAATGTAATTGTTATGTTTTTAAAACCTATGTTCCAATTGTTCCATGTACATGGATTGTTTGTTTGTGATTTAGAAGGACCAATTTGTTTGCTTTTAAACCAATTAAATTCTTACCAAAAATGAATGAATATTCTTTAGTTCTTTCATTGTAAGTCTGCGCATAGTCTTGTTATACAAGTGCTAATATACACACTACCTTTTTTCTTTATATAGTAGGGTAGCTACTGCCTTATTAAAACCGGACTGATTAATACTGTGGACGTCCATTCAATAGTTGATAACGAACCGATCGGGCGACGGTACAGGGAAATACTTGAGTTATGTGTAAAGAAGTGTGGCAAAGTGGTTTGTAGTGCTCCGGTGTATAGGTGATTTGAGGTGCTCCAACAAAGGACAAACACGAAGTTTACCGGTCAGGTTTCTTTTGATGCCCTTTAAATCGGGTTTCAAATAATAAAGCTGGCTCTACCCAGCAATGGGTATTACAAGCTACAAAACAGGGTTTGCAGTCCCGAAATAATAAACACAAAAACACGTCTCCAAACTGGGTGCTCTGGTGCAAGTGCGGTGCTCTGAGTGCTGGTGCTCGTGCGCGTTCAGGTCCGGACTTCTCGCTGCAGCTCCAGCTTCAGCTTCGTATCAGCCGTCTGGCAAAACAAACACAACAGTTGTCAATGAACCCACACTTCATTCACGGTTCCGTCCTTGTCTCCTCCCATTAACCACAACAAAAGAGCCGATTACGGCGTCACGTCCCCCTAAAGTACCCTAAGCCCCGCCCCCTCCGATAGCTAGTTCAATCACGTCTCCTCCAATTCATGACTGAAACTTCACTCACCGTACTAGGGCGATGACTCCAGGTACCGTAACACCGCCCTCTTCCTGAATGGCCGGCTCCCGCCTGTCCCTGGGATGAACTGCCCAACCATTCAGTAGGAAGCCCGCAGCTCCTGTTGTACAGCGCCCTCACCGGTCGAGAGGGAGATTGTTGATTCGGATTCATTCGCTCTCTGTCACACTGCTGCATAGAAATTATATCTAAATTACTGCTGCCATCTCAAAATGTGTTAATTGGAAGCAATCACTGTTATATGAATTGTTTTGTATTAATAAACTTTGTAAACTTTTAATTGTTTTCTAGTCCTGTGTTTGGGAGTAATGCTAGTATCGGCATAAGTCTTTGCTCAAATTAAACGAAACTTAATCAGGATTCTCTTTTTCTCCCTATTATAATTGGGAGTGGCGTAGCGACTACATTTCAATACATTTTAAATTAAGCGATAGGTGTCAAAGCCTGTTACACTAGTTTAAATGTATGTAGTGAAAATAATACAATAGCTTGCCTTGAGTTAATATATTTTAGAAGAAACAAATTGGCCAACAGGAGAAGAAATTAAACAAAATACTAGCAGAGGATCCATCAATCCGTTGACCTGTGGGTTATGGACCCTGCACGCTTCCGCTGCACCACGAGACCGATCCTTGGAAACTTTGCAAGATGGTCTGCTGCTTGACTCACAAAGAGAGGAGACGGCAACAAAACAAAACCAGGGACCGCAGGCAAACGTGATAAACACTATACTATGGAAACTTCCATGCATTGCTTTTTCCATTCATCTGGGCTTTAACTGAAGACTGTCTTGAACTGCGTGATCCAAAAAAGGCACTGTATGCTTACAGGGCAACAGAAGAAGCACTCACCAGGCAAGGCGTTTCCATAGTGTCGAATTTATCACTTTCATCACACAGTTAGGCTTACATTGAAAATAAGCGTTGCTATGTTTCACCCGGTTTCGAACAGGGGACTTTGAACGTGAGGTGAGGTAAACGTGATAACCACAACACTATAGAAACGCCTTGCCTGGTGAGTGCTTCTTGTAACAAGCATCAACTGATGCAAAAAATCCAACATTTTTAATGAATTATACAATGTCAGTGCTAGACAAGGTGTCAGGCTTTGGATAGTAGTGTACATCATCCATGACTTGACCTCAATTATTCTCAGATGATATGTGACAGATCCTGCGACGTCATTGTCACATGTGCGGTGCTCCACAAATTAAAACAAAAAAAAAAACAAAAAAAAAATATGCATTTAGCGTCTCTGCAATGTTTTTTCCATGCTTCCTCTCTGGACTTGGCTGCAGCAGCAGTGTTGCATTTAGTTGTGATCATGCTTTTATGTTCCTCAAAACTTTCCATTATAAGCTCTTGCTCAGTCTGGCTGAAAAAAAGTTGCTCTCTGTTTGAAGTCATCTTTGGTGAAGATCATTGTTTCAGTGCTCTGTGATTCTCCCTTTGAGGAGCACCAGCACGCGCAATTACCAGGGTTTCTTCAATCGGAATCGTGTTAACGAGATACTTTTTGCCTTTATTCGCGTAGATGAACAGAGATAGTCTGACTTCAATTATCGGGTTAATCCAATCTCGCTAACCTCTGATTAGCCTGAATTAGTTAAACCAGCTACGAGGAACAGGACCCTGGTGAATATTGAGACCAATCCCTTCAAAACATGTTTCACTCTAGAAATGATCCTTGAAAATATACTCTTAACTTTTGGCAGACCGTCTACCCCAACTGGCAAGGAATACTTCATATGATACAATGACTGGGCAACAGCGAGGTGTTACATTAACAATACAAACTAACTTGAGACAGAGAAGCCGTTAATGTATAACTCAAGTTTCTAATGTGATAGAAAAGGCAGTTTTGTCATTTGCATTCCCTGCCTCGTCAAAGCAAGCTCGAGCCACAGCACACAGCACACCTGCATGGGGACACAGGGGTGGAATTATAAAAGCGACTGAATCAACGAGCTGAGAATACCTTTCAAAGGAATTGAAACATACCTCTAGAGGAAATATTTCCTATTTAGCTAATTGATTTATTTTTTGAATTTGCAAATAGCAGTCTACATTGCCAAGGGAAACAAATCCATAAATTACTCGTATCAAGCTGCGATATAAACTATGAGAATAGAAGACACGTTTAGCATGTGAGAAATAGTGGGATCGATGCCCGCATTCTCCAAATAGCTTTAATGTATGTACATATTTATTATCTACCCATTATGGAGAAAAATACAAAGTGTGACAATTTTTGGTAAAGAGAGACTCCCGCCTTACATGCGTATTTTAAAGTACAGTCTGCTAATTTGTAATATTCCCCAGACTGAAAAAACTCCAGTTCGCCCTCCATTTCATGTCTTCAAAGAAGCAAAAGGGAGGTCTTTTTTAGCAATGGAAGTTGTGTTATTTGAGAATAACTATAATTGGCTTGAAGTTTGCTTGCATTTCTAATGTGTTTGTAATAAACTATCAGTTTAAGTTTAATTACCGATCATTGCACTGTATTCGATACATTGTGAAAAGTGTTGAATTTAAATCAAGGGAAGTAATCTTAAAACCGTAGAATGCACTAATAAGACCTCATCTTGAATATTGTGTGGAGTGCTGGTCACCTCGCTATAAAAAAGATATTGCTGCTCGAGAAAGAGTGCAATGAAGAGCGACCAGAATTATTCCGGGCTTAAAAGGCATGTCATATGCAGACAGGCTAAAAGAATTGAATCTGTTCAGTCTTGAACAAAGAAGACTACGTGGCGACCTAATTCAAGCATTCAAAATTCTAAAAGGTATTGACAGTGTCTACCCAAGGGACTTTTTCAGCCTGAAAAAAGAAACAAGGACCAGGGGTCACAAATGCAGATTAGACAAAGGGGCATTCAGAACAGAAAATAAGAGGCACTTTTTTACACAGAGAATCATGAGAGTCTGGAATCAATCCCCAGTAATGTTGTTGAAGCTGACACCCTGGGATCCTTCAAGCTGCTTGATGAGATTCTGGTATCAATAAGCTACTAACAACCAAACGAGCAAGATGGGCCGAATGGCCTCCTCTCGTTTGTAAACTTTCTTATGTTCTTATCGTCTTATGTCCACAATTTTACAACACATCTTCCAATATGGTCTAGTGGTTAGGATTCCTGGTTTACATTTGGATTCATATTTTGTTTTTTTTCTGACTTTATGTGAATGAAAAGATACACATTTGCCTTTCGGATTGCGCAGTAGTGATATTTTGAAACCCACCCGGCCTGGGCTCGAATCCCCGTATGAGAGATTTACAATTATACAGTAAAACCGTATAATTGAAAAATCTACTCACTTTTAACACTTTTGTAATCATTTTAGTATTACTTTAGTATAAATACATGTTAATTTGGATTCATATGTTGTTTTTTTCTGACTTTATGTGAACGAAGACGAACATTTGACCGTTTTCCCATTGGAAATAGTGATATTTTGAAATATCACTGTCCTGGTCACAAAAGCAAAGTTTGTGGGGAATAATAGCTATTTTCTATACTTTTGAGGCATAAACAATTAGGAAATAACACTTACTACCCAGGAACAAAAAAAAAAATAATAATTGTTACACGGTGTATACGGTGCTGCGGTATAATCTCCATGAGTCTCACTTTGGGTGTGAGATGTCCCAGGTTCAAATCCCCGATGAGCCTGTTTTTAATATTTTGTATTACACGTTTCCAATGACGATGCATTGTACGCGCTCAATCACATGACTTGCCGGTACGCGCTCAATCACACGAATGAAATATCACAGTCACGAGGGCTCGGATTGTGCAGAGATTAAATCAGGACTGCAGTCTTTGTGTAAACCGGGAATTAAGTGCTTAAAAAATTCAACAGAAATCTGACATATGAAATCTGAAATCTGACCATTTTTTTAATAGTTAAATTTTGATACTTCTCAATGCAATCCGAGAATCTAGAACATAAGAACATAAGAAAGTTTACAAACGAGAGGAGGCCATTCGGCCCATCTTGCTCGTTTGGTTGTTAGTAGCTTATTGATCCCAGAATCTCATCAAGCAGCTTCTTGAAGGATCCCAGGGTGTCAGCTTCAACAACATTACTGGGGATTTGATTCCAGACCCTCACAATTTCTCTGTGTAAAAAGTGTCTCCTATTTTCTGTTCTGAATGCCCCTTTTTCTAAACTCCATTTGTGACCCCTGGTCCTTGTTTCTTTTTTCAGGCTGAAAAAGTCCCTTGCGTCCACACTGTCAATACCTTTTAGAATTTTGAATGCTTGAATTAGGTCGTCACGTAGTCTTCTTTGTTCAAGACTGAACAGATTCAATTCTTTTAGCCTGTTTGCATATGACAGGCCTTTTAAGCCCGGAATAATTCTGGTCGCTCTTCTTTGCACTCTTTCTAGAGCAGCAATATCTTTTTTATAGCGAGGTGAACAGAAACTGCACACAGTATTCTAGATGAGGTCTTACTAGTGCATTGTACAGTTTTAACATTACTTCCCTTGATTTAAATTCAACACTTTTCACTATGTATCCGAGCATCTTGTTGGCCTTATTTTTATAGCTTCCCCACATTGTCTAGATGAAGACATTTCTGAGTCAACAAAAACTCCTAGGTCTTTTTCATAGATTCCTTCTCCAATTTCAATATCTCCCATATGATATTTATAATGTACATTTTTATTTCCTGCGTGCAGTACCTTACACTTTTCTCTATTAAATGTCATTTGCCATGTGTCTGCCCAGTTCTGAATCTTGTCTAGATCATTTTGAATGACCTTTGCTGCTGCAACAGTGTTTGCCACTCCTCCTACTTTTGTGTCGTCTGCAAATTTAACAAGTTTGCTTACTATACCAGAATCTAAATCATTAATGTAGATTAGGAATAGCAGAGGACCTAATACTGATCCCTGTGGTACATTATGGTTACCACACTCCATTCTGAGGTTTTTCCTCTAATCAGTACTTTCTGTTTTCTACATGTTAACCACTCCCTAATCCATGTACATGTGTTTCCTTGAATCCAACTGCGTTCAGTTTGAGAATTAATCTTTTGTGCGGGACTTTGTCAAAAGCTTTCTGGAAATCTAAATAAACCATGTCATATGCTTTGCAATTATCCATTATCGATGTTGCATCCTCAAAAAAATCAAGCATTTGTTTAGTTAGGCACTATCTCCCTTTCCTAAAACCATGTTGACTGTCTCCCAGTACTCTGTTACCATATAGGTAATTTTCCATTTTGGCTCTTATTATAGTTTCCATAAGTTTGCATATAATAGAAGTCAGGCTTACTGGTCTGTAGTTACCTGGTTCAGTTTTGTTTCCCTTTTTGTGGATCGGTATTACGTTTGCAATTTTCCAGTCTGTCGGTTACCACCCCTGTGTCAAGAGACTGCTGCATGATCTTGGTTAGATGGTTGTAAATTACTTCTTTCATTTCTTTAGTACTACTATTCATCCGGCCCAGGGGATTTGTTTATTTTAAGCGCTCCTGTCCCTTTAACATCTGCCTCAGTTATGCTAAAGTTATTTAAACTGGATAAGGAACTGAAGAATGATTATTTTGGTAACACGTGTTTGGTGTTTTTTATGCGCCCATGTGTAGTATAAAACAATCCGGCTTACAGTATGATGTTCTGTCAGATGGTGGTTTAATTTTAAATAATTTTGCATGTAATTTACCATCAGGACAACTCACGCCATACCTTACCATCCATATTTGCAGTTTTCCCGACAGCGCATCAGTGCATGATCCCAAATGAACACCTTCGTTTAAAGAGGCTTAATGTACTGACTACTAACACTTCACAGATCAGTAAAAATTTTAAAGTGATCCTTTTAAAACTATTCACCAGTTTGAACAAAGAAACAAATTGCGAGTGTAAGTCAAAGTATTTGTGGAATGTATTATGCTTTATTCCAATCTTAAAAGAAAATAAACAGGGACATTCAAAAAGCAATTGCGTTGGCCAGAAATTGAACCCCAGTCAACTGATTCAAAAGGCAGCTATGCTCACTACAATACCACCAACGACTTTTCTCCAATTATGTGACTGAAATATTTCAGTCTCCAAGGACTCAGATTGCCCACTGTTAAAATAGGACTGCAGTTTGTGTACACTGGGTATCAAATGCTTAACAAATCAACAGAAAGCTGACGTGTAACAGATTATAAAACCATTCGTTTTAGAGCTGCTGTGCATCATCACACAGCCATGTTTATTTTGGTAACACGTCTTTGTTTTTTTCGTGCGCCCCCATGTGTAGTCTAGAACAATCAAACCATTCAGTATGTTCTATCAGATGGATGTTTAATTGTTAAATGTTCGCTTTTACAATACCAGATTCAAATGGCCGACAAGCCTCTATTTAATTATTTAGTATTAAACTTTTCCAATTTTCAGGACACCGTAAGGATGAGGCTTAATTAAGGCAGTTCTTAAAAATAAATCTTGAACGTTTGCAACTTACTTCCATTTAGCTCTGCTGTAACTGAGGTCACGTCTTGTGCTGCACTGTCGGTGGTGAGGCTTTCGGCAATGTATGCTTTAAGGCAAGACGCAAAGTAACAAGGACGTTGCAGGTTTACATAAGCACATTTCAAACTGATTTTAGGAAATGTTAAAATAATTTTACCATTAGCCCGGCTAGCTCAGTCGTTAGCGTGTAG